>NW_022142943.1:0-43412 GCF_007565055.1 Rhinopithecus roxellana | reverse complement strand
TCCTTTTCCCATAGCCCTCAATGAGCTCCCAAATATCACTTTGCAGCACAAGATAACAGAGTTAGCAAACTGTTCCAAGAAGGGAAGGGTGGAACTCTCTGTGATGAAGTCACACATCAGAAAGCAATCTCTGAGTAAGCTTCTCTCTGGTTATTATCTGACAATATTTCCTTTTTCACCATGGGCCCCTATGGGCTCCCAAACTCACTTTGCAGTTCCACGAAGAGTGTTAGCAAACTGCTTCCTGAGAACTAAGCTGTAACTGTGAGAGGAATTCATAAATCACAAAGAAGTTTCTCAGAAAGCTTCTTTCACGTTTTGAACTGATGATATTTCCTTTATCAGGGTAGGCCTCAATGCGATCCAAAGAAGTCCTTCTCAGGTTCCTCAAAAACAGTGATAATGGACTGTTGCAGGAAACATAAGTGTAACTCTGTGAGATGAATTCAACATCACCAAGAAGTTTCTAGGAAAGCTTCTTTCTAGTTTTCATCTAGGATATTTCCTTGTCACCGTAAGCTTCATTGCGTTCAGAAGTATCCCGTTGAAGATTTCCAGAAAACTGTGTTAGCACACTGAACACTGAAGAGAAATGTTAACTCTGTGAGTTGCATTCACAATCGCAATGCAGTTTCACAGAAGGCTTCTTTCCAGTTTTTCATCTGAGGATATTTCCTTTTTCACCATAGCCCTAAATGAGCTCCCAAATATCACTTTCCAGAAACACATGATACCAGTGTTAGCAAAACTATTCCAAGAAGGGAAGGGTGGAAATCTGTGTGGTGAAGTCACACATCAGAAAGCAATCTCTCAGAACGCTTCTCTCTAGTTATTATCTGAGGATATATCCATTTTTCACCCTGGGCAACTATGGGATCCCAAATCTCACTTTGCAGATGCCACGAAAACAGTGTTAGCAAACTGCATCCTGAGAACTAAGCTGTACACTCTGTGAGTGGATTCGCAGATCACAAAAAGTTTCTCAGAAAGCTATTTCACGTTTTGAACTGATGATATTTTATGTATCAGCGTCGGGCTCAATGTGATCCAAATTATTCCTTCTCAGGTTCCTCAAAACCAGTGATAATGGATTGTTGCAGGAAACATAAGTGTAACTCTGTGAGATTTATTCGCACATCATCAAGAAGTTTCTAGGAAGCTTCTTTCTAGTTTTCAACTGAGGATATTTCCTTTGTCACCGCAAGCCTTCATTGCGTTCTGAAGTATCCCATTGCAGATTTCCAGAAAACTGTGTTAGCACACTGAACACTGAAGAGAAAGGGGTAACTCTGTGAGTTGCATTCACACATCGCAATGCAGTTTCACAAAAGGCTTCTTTCCAGTTTTCATCTGAGGATATTTCCTTTTTCAGATAGCCTCAATGAGCTCCCAAATATCACTTTGCAGAACACAAGATAACAGAGATAGCAAAGTGTTCCAACAAGGGAAGGCTGGAACTCTGTGTGATGAAGTCACACATCAGAAAGCAATGTCCTCAGAAAGCTTCTCTCTAGTTATTATCTGAGGATATTCCTTTTTCAACATGGGCCCTATGGGCTCCCTAATCTCACTTTGCAGATTCCACGAAAGGAGTGTTAGCAAACTGCTTCCTGAGAACTAAGCTGTAACTCTGTGAGAGGAATTCACAGATCACAAAGAGGTTTCTCAGAAAGCTTCTTTCACGTTTTGCACTGATGATATTTCCTTTATGAGCTAGGCCTCAATGCGGTCAAAAGAAGTCCTTCTCAGTTTCCTCAAAAACAGTGTTAATGGACTGTTGCAGGAAACATAAGTGTAACTCTGTGAGATGAATTCACGTCACCAAGAAGTTTCTAGGAAAGCTTCTTTCTAGTTTTCATCTGAGGATATTTCCTTTGTCACTCTAATATTCATAGCGTTCAGAAGTGTCTCATTGCAGATTTCCGGAAAACTGTGTTAGCTCACTGACCACTGAAGAGAAAGGTGTAACTCTGTGAGTTACATTCACACATCGCAATGCAGTTTCTCAGCAGGCTTCTTTCCAGTTTTCATCTGAGATTATTTCCTTTTTCACCATAGCCCTAAATGAGCTGCCAAATATCAGTTTGCAGGACACAAGATAACAGAGTTAGCAAACTGTTCCAAGAAGGGAAGGGTGGAAATCTGTGTGATGAAGTCACACATCAGAAAGCAATCTCTCAGAAAGCTTCTCTCTAGTTTTTATGTGAGGATATTTCCTTTTTCACCATGGGCCCCTATGGGCTGCCAAATCTCATTTTGCAGATTCCACGAAAAGAGTGTTAGCAAACTGCTTCTGAGAACTAAGCTGTAACTCTGTGAGAGGAATTCACAGATCACAAAGAAGTTTCTCAGAAAGCTTCTTTCACGTTTTGAACTGATGATATTTCCTTTTTCAGCGTAGGCCTCAATGCGATCCAAAGAGGTCTGTCTCAGGTTCCCCAAAAACAGTGATAATGGACTTTTGCAGGAAACATAAGTATAACTCTCTGAGATGAATTCACACATTACCAAGATGTTTCTAGGAAAGCTTCTTTCTAGTTTTCAACTCAGGATATTTCCTTTGTCACCGTAAGCTTCATTGCGTTCAGAAGGATCCCAATGCAGATTTCCAGAAAACTGGATTAGCACACTGAACACTGAAGAGAAAAGTGTAACTCTGTGAATTGAATTCACACATCGCAATGCAGTTTCTCAGAAGGCTACTTTCCAGTTTTCATCTGAGGAAATTTCCTTTTTCACCATAGTCCTCAATGAGCTCCCAAATATCACCTTGCAGAACACAAGATAAGAGAGTTAGCAAACTGTTCCATGAAAGTAAGGGTGGAACTCTGTGTAATGAAGTCACACATCAGAAAGCAATCTCTCAGAAAGCTTCACTCTAGTTATAATCTGAGGATATTTCCCTTTTCACCATGGGCCCCTATGGGCTCCAAACTCTCACTTTGCAGAATACACGAAAAGCGTGTCAGCAAACTGCTTCCTGAGAACTAAGCTCTAACTTTGTGGGAGAAATTCACAGACCACAAAGAAGTTTCTCCGAAAATTTCTTCCACGTTTTGAACTGATGATATTTCCTTCATCAGCGTAGGCCTGAATGCGATCCGAAGAAGTGCTTCCAAGGTTCCTCAAAAAGAGTGGTAAAGGACTGTTGCAGGAAACAAAAGTGTAACTCTGTGAGGTGAATTCACACATCACTTAGAAGTTTCTAGGAAAACTTCTCTCTAGTTTGCATCTGAGGATATTTCCCCTGTCACCGTATGCTTCATTGCGTTCAGAACTACCCAATGGAGATTTCCAGAAAACTGTGTTAGCACACTGAACACTGAAGAGGAAGGTGTAACTCTGTGAGTTGCATTCACACATCGCAATGCAGTTTCTCTGAAGGCTTCTTTCCATTTTCATCTGAGGATATTTCCTTTTCCACCATAGCCCTCAATGAGCTTCCAAATATCACTTTGCAGAACACAAGATAACAGAGTTAGCAAACTGTTCCAAGAAGGGAAGGATGGAACTCTGTGTGATGAAGACACACATCAGAAAGCAATCTCTCAGAAAGCTTCTCTCTAGTTATTATCTGAGGATATTTCCGTTTTCACCATGGGGCCCAATGGGCTCCCAAATCTCATTTTGCAGCTTCCACGAAAAGAGTGTTAGCAAACAGCTTCTGAGAACTAAGTTGTAACTCTGTGAGAGGAATTCACAGATCACAAATAAATTTCTCAGAAAGCTTCTTTCACGTTTTCAACTAATGATATTTCGTTTTTCAGCATAGGCCTCAATGCAATCCAAAGAATTCCTTCTCAGGTTCCTCCAAAACAGTGATGATGGACTGTTGCGGGAAACATAAGTGTAACTCTGTTAGATGAATTCACACGTCACCAAGAAGTTTCTAGGAAAGCTTCTTTCTAGTTTTCATCTGAGAATATTTCCTTTGTCACCGTAGGCTTCATTGCATTCAGAAGTATCCCATTGTAGATTTCCAGAAAACTGTGTTAGCACACTGAACACTGAAGAGAAAGGTGTAACTCTATGACTTGCCTTCACACATCGCAATGCAGTTAATCAGAAGGCTTCTTTCCAGTTTTCATCTGAGGATATTTCCTTTTTCACCGTAGCCCTCAATGAGCTCCCAAATATCACTTTGCAGGTCACAAGATAACAGAGTTAGCAAACTGTCCCAAGAAGGGAAGGGTGGAACCCTGTGTGATGTAGTCACACATCAGAAAGCAATCTCTCAGAAAGCTTCTCTTTAGTTATTATCTGAGAATATTTCCTTTTTCACCATGGGCCCCTATGGGCTCCCAAATCTCACTTTGCAGAGTTCACGAAAAGAGTGTTAGCAAACGGCTTCCTGAAACTGAGGTGTAACTCTGTGAGAGGAATTCACAGATCACAAAGGAGTTTCTCAGAAAGCTTCTTTCACGTTTTAAACTGATGATATTTCCTTTATCAGCTTAGGCTTCAATGCGATCCACAGAAGTCCTTCTCAGGTGCCTCAACAAGAGTGATAATGGACTGTTGCACGAAACATAAGTGTATCATTGGGAGATGAATTCACACATCACCAAGAAGTTTCTAAGGAATTTTCTTTCTAGTTTTCAACTGAGGATATTTCCTTTGTCACCGTAAGCTTCATTGCGATCAGAAGTATCCCATTGCAGATTTCCAGAAAACTGTGTTAGCACACTGAACACTGAAGAGAAACGTGTAATTCTGTGAGTTGCATTCACACATCGAAAGGCAGTTTCTCGGAAGGCTTCTTTCCAGTTTTCATCTGAGGATATTTCCTTTTTCACCATAGGCCTAAATGAACTCCCAAATATCACTTAGCAGAACACAAGATAAGAGAGTTAGCAAACTGTTCCAAGAAGGGAAGGGTGGAGCTCTGTGTGATGAAGTCACACTTCAGAAAGCTATCTCTCAGAAAGCTTCTCTCTAGTTATTATCTGAGGATATTTCCTTTTTCACCATGGGCCAGTGTGGGCTCCCAAATCTCTCTTTGCAGATTCCACGAAAAGAGTGTTAGCAAACTCCTTACTGAGAGCTAAGCTGTAACACTGTGAGAGGAATTCACAGATCACAAAGTAGTTTCTCAGAAAGCTTCATTCACGTTTTGAACTGATGATATATCCTTTATCAGCGCAGACCTCAACGCGATCCAAAGAAGTCTTCTCAGGTTCCTCAAAAACAGTGATAATGGACTGTTGGAGGAAACAGAAGTGTAACTCTGTGAGATGAATTCACACATCACCAAGAAGTTTCTAGGAAAGCTTCTTTCTAGTTTGCATCTGAGGATGTTTCCTTTGTCACCATAAGCTTCATTGAGTTCAGAAGTGTCCCATTGCAGATTTCCAGAAAACAGTGTTAGCTCACTGAACACTGGGAACAAAGGTATAAGTCTGTGAGTTGCATTCACACATCACAATTCAGTTTCCCAGAAGGCTTCTTTCCAGTTTTCATCTGAGGATATTTCCTTTTCCACCGTAGCGCTCAATCAGTTTCAAATCATCACTTTGCAGAACACAACATAACAGATTTAGCAAACTTTCCCAAGAAGGGAAGGGTGGAACTCTGTGAGATGAAGTCACAGCAGAAAGCAATCTCTCAGAAAGCTTCTCTCTACTTATTATCTGAGGATACTACCCTTTTCAACTTGGGCCCATATGGGCTCCCAAATCTCACTTTGCAGATTCCACGAAATGAGTGTTAGCAAACTGCTTCCTGAGAACTAAGCTGTAACTCAGAGAGAGGAATTCACAGATCACAAAGAAGTTTCTCAGAATGCTTCTTTCACATTTTGAACTGATGACATTTCCTTTATCAGCGTAGGCCTCAAAGCGATCCAAAGAAGTCCTTCTCAGGTTTCTCAAAAACAGTGATAATGGACGGTGTCAGGAAATATAAGTGTAACTCTGTGAGATGAATTCACACATCACCAAGAAGTTTCTGGAAAAGCTTCTCTCCAGTTTTCAACCGAGGATATTTCCTTTGTCACCGTAAGCTTCATTGCGTTCAGAAGTATCCCATTGCAGATTTCCAGAAAACTGTGTCAGCACACTGAACACTGAAGAGAAAGGTGTAACTCTGTGAGTGGCATTCACACATGGCAATGCAGTCTCTCAGAAGGCTTCCTTCCAGTTTTCATCTGAGGATATTTCCTTTTTCACCATAGCCCTCAATGAGCACCATAATATCTCTTTGCAGAACACAAGATAACAGAGTTAGCAAACTGTTGCAAGACGGGAAGGGGGGAACTCAGTGTGATGAAGTCACCCATCAGAAAGCAATCTCACGTGAAGCTTCTCTCAAGTTATTATCTGAGGATATATGCATTTTCAGCATGGGCAACTATGGGATCCCAAATCTACTTTGCAGATTCCAGGAAAAGGGTGTTAGCAAACTGCTTCCTGAGAGCTAAGCCGTAACTCTGTGAGAGGAATTCACAGATCACAGAGAAGTTTCTCAGAAAGCTACTTTCACGTTTTGAACTCATGATATTTACTTTCTCAGCGTAGGCCTCAATGCGATCCAAAGAAATCCTTCTCAGGTTCCTCAAAATCAGTGATACTAGACTGTTGCAGGAAACATAAGTGTAACCAAGTGAGATGAATTCACACATCCCAAAGAAGTTTCTAGGAAAGCTTCTTTCTACTTTTCATCTGAGGATATTTCCTTTGTCACCGTAAGCTTCATTGTCTTCAGAAATATCCCCTGGCAGATTTCCAGAAAACAGTGTTATCACACTGAACACTGAAGAGAAAGGTGTTACTCTTTGAGTTGCATTCACACGTCGCAATGCAGTTTCTCAGAAGGCTTCTTTCCTTTTATCATCTGAGGATATTTCGTTTTTCCCCATACCCCTCAATGAGCTCCCAAATATCACTTTGCGGAACACAAGATAACAGAGTTAGCATACTGTTCCAAGAAGGGAAGGGTGGAACTCTGTGTGATGAAGTCACACATCATAAAGCAATCTCTCAGAAACCATCTCTATAGTTAATATCTGACGATATTTCCTTTTTCACCATGGGCCCCTATGGGCTCCCAAATCTCACTTTGCAGATTCCACGAAAAGAGTGTTAGCAAACTGCTTCTTGAGAAATAAGTTGTAACTCTGTGAGAGGAATTCACAGATCACAAAGAAGTTTCTCCGAAAGCTTCTATCACGTTGTGAACTGATGATATTTCCTTTATCAGCCTAGGCCTCAATGCGATCCAAAGAACTCCTTCTCAGGTTCCTGAAAAACAGTGATAACGGACTGTTGCAGGAAACATAAGTGTAATTCTGTGAGATGAAATCACACAAAACCAAGAAGTTTCTAGGAAAGCTTCTTTCTAGTTTTCATCTGAGGATATTTCCTTTGTCACTGAAAGCTTCAAGGCGTTCAGAAGTCTCCCATTGCAGATTTCCAGAAAATTGGGTTAGCACACTGAACACTGAAGAGAAAGGTGTAACTCTGTGACTTGCATTCACACATCGTAATGCAGTTTGTCAGAGTCTTCTTTCCAGTTTTCATCTGAGATTCTTTCCTTTTCCACCATAGCCCTGTATGAGCTCCCAAATATCACTTTGCAGAACACAAGATAACACAGATAGCAAAGTGTTCCAAGAAGGGAAAGGTGGAACTCTGTGTGATGAAGTCACAACTCAGAAAGCAATCTCTCAGAAAGCTTCTCTCTAGTTATTATCTGAGGATATTTCCTTGTTCACCATGGGCCCCTATGGGCTCCCAAATCTTACTTTGCAGATTCCACGAAAAGAGTGTTAGCAAACTGCTTCCTGAGAACTAAGCTGTAACTCTGTGAGAGGAATTCACAGATCACAAAGAAGTTTCTCAGAAAGCTTCTTTCACGTTTTGAACTGATGGTATTTCCTTTATCAGCTTAGGCCTCAATGCGATCCAAAGAAGTCATTCCTATGTTCCTCAAAAACAGTGATAGCGGACTGTTGCAGGAAACGTAGTGTAACTGTGTGAGATGAATTCACACATCACAAAGAAGTTTTTTAAGAAAGCTTTTCGTAGTTTTCTTCTGAGGATATTCCCTTTGTCACCATAAGCTTCATTACGTTCAGAAGTATCCCATTGCAGATTTACAGAAAACTGTGTGAGGACACTGAACACTGAAGAGAAAGGTGTAACTCTGTGAGTTGCATTCACACTTCTCAATGCAGTTTCTCAGAAGGCTTCTTTCCAGTTTCCATCTGAGGATATTTCCTTATTCACCACGGGCCCCTATTTGCTCTCCAATATCACTTTGCAGAACACAAGATAACAGAGTTAGCAAACTGTTCCAAGAAGGGAAGGGTGGAACTCTGTGTGATGCGGTCACACATCAGAAAGCAATCTCTCAGAAAGCTTCTCTCTGGTTATTATCGGAGGATATTTCCTTTTTCACCATGGGCCCCTATGGGCTCCCAAATCTCACTGTGTGGATTCCACGAAAATAGTGTTAGCAAACTGCTTCCTGAGAACTAAGCTGTAACACTGTGAGAGGAATACATAGGTCACAAAGAAGTTTCTCAGAAAGCTTCTTTCACGTTTTGAACTGATGATATTTCCTTTATCAGCATAGGCTTCAATGCGATGCAATGAAGTCCTTCTCAGGTTCCTCAATAAGAGTGATAATGGACTGTTGCATGACACATAAGTGTAACTCTGTGAGATGAATTCACACATCACCAAGAAGTTTCTAGGAAAGCTTCTTTCCAGTTTTCATCTGAGGATATTTCCTTTGTCACCGTAAGCTTCATTACGTTCAGAAGTATCCCATTGCAGATTTACAGAAAACTGTGTGAGGACACTGAACGCTGAAGAGAAAGGTGTAACTCTGTGAGTTGCATTCACACTTCTCAATGCAGTTTCTCAGAAGGCTTCTTTCCAGTTTCCATCTGAGGATATTTCCTTTTTCACCGTAGACCTAAATGAGCTCCCAAATATCACTTTGCAGAACGCAACGTAACAGAGTTAGCAAACTGTTCCAAGAAGGGAAGGGTGGAACTATGTGTGATGAAGTCACACATCAGAAAGCAATCTCTAAGAAAGCTTCTCTCTAGTTATTTTCTGAGGATAGTTCCTTTCTCACCATGGGCCCCTATGGGCTCCCAAATCTTACTTTACAAATTACACGAAAAGAGTGTTAGCAAACTGCTTGCTGAGAAGTAAGTTGTAACTCTGTGAGAGGAATTCACAGATCACAAGGACGTTTCTCAGAAACCTTCTTTCACGTTTTGAAATGACGATATTTTATTTATCAGCGTAGGCCTAAATGCGATCCTAAGAATTCCTTCTCAAGTTCCTCACAAAGAGTGATAATAGACTGTTGCAAGAAACATAAGTGTAACATTGTGAGATGAATTCACACATCCCCAAGAAGTTTTAGGAAAGCTTCTTTCTAGTTTTCATCTGAGGATATTTCCTTTGTCACCGTAAGCTTCATTGCGTTCAGAAGTATCCCATTGCACATTTCCAGAAAAGTGTGTCAGCAAACAGAACACAGAAGAGAGAGGTGTAACTCTGTGAAATGCATTCACACATCACAATGCAGTTTCTCAGAAGGCTTCTTTCCAGTTTTCATCTGAGGATATTTCCTTTTTCCCCATAGCCCTCAATGAGCTCCCAAATATCACATTGCAGAACACAAGATAACAGAGTTAGCAAACTGTTCCGAGAAGGAAAGTGTGGAACTCTGTGTGATGAAGTCACACATCAGAAAGCAATCTCTCAGAAAGCTTCTCTCTAGTTATTATCGGAGGATATTTCCTTTTTCCCCATGGGCCCCAATGGGCTCCCAAATCTCACTTTACAGATTCCACGAAAAGGGTGTTAGCAAACTGCTTCCTGAGAACTAAGCTGTAACTCTGTGACAGGAAATCACAGATCACACAGACGTTTCTCTGAAAAGTACTTTCCCGTTTTGAACTGATGATATTTTATTTAACTGCGTAGGCCTCAATGCGATCCAAAGTATTCCTTCTCAGGTACCTCAAAATTAGTGATAATGGATTGTTGCAGGAAGCAGAAGTGTAACTCTGTGAGATGAATTCACACATCACCTAAAGTTTCTAGGAAAGCTTCTTTCTAGTTTTCATCTGATGATATTAACTTTGTTACCGTAAGATTCAGTGCGTTCAGAAGAATCCCATTGCACATTTCCAGAAAGGTGTGTCAGCAAACAGAACACTGAAGAGAAAGTTGTAACTCTGTGAGTTGCATTCACACATGTAAATGCAGTTTCTCAGAAGGTTTCTTTCCAGTTTTCATCTGAGGACATTTCCTTTTCTCCCATAGACCTCAATGAGCTCCCAAATATCATTTTGCAGAACACAAGATAATAGAGTTAGTAAACTGTTCCAAGAAGGGAAGGGTGGAACTCTGTGTGATGAAGTCACGCATCAGAAAGCAATCTCTCAGAAAGCTTCTATCTAGTTATTTTCTGACGATATTTCCTTTTTCACCATGGGCCCCTATGGGCTCCCAAATCTTACTTTACAGATTCCACGAAAAGAGTGTTAGCAAACTGCTTTGGCCCAGGCCGTGCAGGAGAGGGACGACACGGACCCTGATCGCATAAGGCTGCTCTCAAGCAAGGCTCAGAGCCCTCTGGATGTTGGCAAGGCCACTTCCAATGCCTGTGCAGCAAGTGGCGCTGGTGGGCTCTTCTGTGTCGCTGGAATAAGCTATGCTATTTTGCTTTGCATTTGGTTGATCATTTATATTCGGACAACTATTGGAGGGGATTCACGGTGAGGTCTGGGGAGTGTTACTCATTCGGTAATTTTACTGCCCACCCCCACTCCAGATCTTGGAAAATAGGGCAATAACCATGAGCTGGAAAGATAGAAGAAAAATCTTACCACATTACCCTTGGAAAATTTGGTCCTGGGCCTGTCCCTACAATATGGGTTAATGGCCAGTGGGGGTATGTGATGGGAACACATAAGGGAAAAAAGAAGATATGGTATTCCCCTAAAGGCAAAAATTCTATGCAAAATTTGTCATGGTTAAGTTCCCAACTTATTTCATATTCTGAGGATTATATAAATGGTAAAAAAAAATGGCGTGGGTAGATGGGAAGTTAATTCTATAAAAAGATTTAAGTTTGTGGGACACAGTAAGACGACAAGGATATTAAATTTGGTGCCCTATACAAAAATGAAAGTTAAATACTAAAATTAGAAAAAAGAAAAACTTTTATACATAGTTATATAATCAATGTTAAAGTATAACATTGCACTTAATAGAGACTGCTGTGCCAGTTCTAAGCCTATAACCAATGGTGCTGCTATAATTGTCCCTATGACCATTTCCTCAAAGACCACACAATGGACCCGTCTAGCACCTGTAACCGCAAGAGCCATCAAGTCTGATATAAGACTTTGTTATGTTAACCATTAAGCCTGCTTATTCCCAAAAAGGGTAACCAAGGGAAGAAGAACAAATTGACCATCCATGAAGAGAACTGTTCTTGATAAATTTCTGAAAATTTCCTGATAATCTATATATAATTATGTAATCGCCTGATACTCTGCTGATTGACAATTGTTCTATAAGATACTATATAATCCTATAGTAAAAATCATTCAGGGCTGTCAGCCCTTTCCTGGGCTGCAGTCTTGTCTGTGTCCTCTTGCATGTTGTGTCTGGTGTCTTTATTGTCTCTCGCCACCTTGCCTCTCGCCTTTGGGGTACCTTGGACACGCTAGGGCTGGACCCCGGCACTGCTTCCTGAGAACTAAGCTGTAACTCTGTGAGAGGAATTCACAGATCACAAAGAAGTTTCTCAGAAAGTTACCTTCACGTTTTGAAATGATGATATTTCCGTTGTCAGCGTATGCCTCAATGCGATCCAAAGAAGTGCTTCTCAATTTCCTCAAAAACAGTGATAATGGACTGTTACAGGAAACATAAGTGTAACTCTGTGAGATGAATTCACACATCACCAAGAAGTATCTAGGAAAGCTTCTTTCTAATTTTCAACTGAGAGTATTTCCTTTGTCACCGTAAGCTTCATTGTGTTCAGAAGTATCCCATTGCAGACTTCCAGAAAACTGTGTTAGCAAACTGAACACTGAAGAGAAAGGGGTAACTCTGTGAGTTGCATTCACACATTGCAATGCCGTTTCTCAGAAGGGTTCCTTCCAGTTTTCATCTGAGAATATCTCATTTTTCAACATAGCCCTCAATGAGCTCCCATATATCACTTTGCAGATCACAAGATAACAGAGTTAGCAAACTGTTCCAATAAGGGAAGGGTGGAACTCTGTGTGATGAAGTCAAACATCAGAAAGCAAAGTCTCAGAAAGCTTCTCTGTAGTTAATATCTGAGGATATTTCATTTATCACCTTGGGCCCCTATGGGCTCCCAAATCTCACTTTACAGATTCCACGAAAAGAGTGCTAGCACACTGCTTCCTGAGAACTAAGCTGTAATACTGTGAGAGGAATTCACATATACGAAGCAGTTTCTCAGAAACCTTCTTTCACGTTTTGAACTGATGATATTTCCTTTATCAGCGTAGGCTTCAATACGATTGAAAGAAGTGCTTCTCAGCTTCCTCAAAAACATTGATAACGGACTGCTGCCTGAAACATAAGTGAAAGGCTGTGTGATGAATTCACAGATCACCAAAAATTTTCTACGAAGCTTCTTTCTAGTTTTCAACTGAGGATATCTCCTTTATCACCTTTAGCTTCATTGCGTTCAGAAGTATCCCATTGCAGATTTCCAGAAAACTGTGTTAGCACAATGAACATTGAAGAGAAAGGTGTAACTCTGTGAGTTGCATTCACACATCACAATGCAGTTTCTCAGAAGGCTTCTTTCCAGTTTTCATCTGAGGATATTTCCTTTTTCACCATAGCCCTCAATGAGATCCCCAATATCACTTGGCACAACACAAGATAACAGAGTTAGCAAACTGTTCCAACAAGGGAAGGGTGGAAATCAGTGTGATGAAATCATACATCAGAAAGTAATCTCTCAGAAAGCTACTCGCTAGTTATTATCTGAGGATATTTCCTTGTTCACCATGGGCCCCTATGGTCTCCCAAATCTCACTTTGCAGATTCCACGAAAAGAGTGCTAGCAAACTGCTTCCTGAGAACTAAGCTGTAACTCTCTGAGAGGAATTCACAGATCCCAAAGTAGTTTCTCAGAAAGCTTCTTTCACGTTTTGAACTGATGATATTTCCTTTATCAGCGTAGGCCTCAGTGCGATCCAAAGAATGCCTTCTCAGGTTCCTCAGAAACAGTGATAATGTGCTGTTGCAGCAAACATAAGTGTAACTCTGGGAGATGAATTCACACATCACCAAGAAGTTTCTAGGAAAGATTCTTTCTAGTTTTCAACTGAGGATATTTCCTTTGTCACCGTAAGCTTCATTGTGTTCAGAAGTATCCCACTGCAGATTTCCAGAAAACTATGTCAGCACACTGAAAACTGAAGAGAAAGATGTAACTCTGTGAGTTGCATTCACGCATCGCAATGCATTTTCTCAGAAGCGTTCCTTCCAGTTTTCATCTGAGGATAGTTCATTTTTCACCATAGCCCTCAATGAGCTCCCACATATCACTTTTCAGAACACAAGAAAACAGAGTTAGCAAACTCTTCCAAGAAGGGAAGGTTGGAAGTCTCTGTGATGAAGTCACACATCAGAAAGCAATCTCTCAGAAAGCTTCTCTCTAGCTATTATCTGAGGATATTTCCTTTTTCATCATGAGCCCCTATGGGCTCCCAAATCTCACTTTGCAGATTCCACGAAAAGAGTGTTAGCACACTGCTTTCTGAGAACTAAGATGTAACTCTGTGAGGGGAATTCAGAGATCACAGAGAAGTTTCTCAGAAACCTTCTTTCACGTTTTGAACTGATGATATTTCCTTTATCAGCGTAGACTTCAATACGATCGAAAGAAGTCCTTCTCAGCTTCCTCAAAAACATTGATAACAAAGTGTTGCCTGAAACATAAGTGAAAGGCATTGAGATGAATTCACAGATCACCAAAAATTTTCTAAGAACCTTCTTTCTAGTTTTCATCTGACGATATATTATTTGTCACCATAAGCTTCATTGCGTTCAGAAGTATCCCATTGCAGATTTCCAATAAACTGTGTTAGCACACTGAACAGTGAAGACAAAGGGGTAACTCTGTGAGTTGCATTCACACATCGCAATGCAGTTTCTCAGAATTCTTCTTTCCAGTTTCCATCTGAGGATATTTCCTTTTTCACCATAACCCTCAATGAGCTCCCAAATATTACTTTGCAGAACACAAGATAACAGAGTTAGCAAACTCTTCCAAGAAGGGAAGGGTGGAACTCTGTGTTATGAACTCACAAATGAGAAAGCAATCTCTCAGAATGCTTCTCTCTAGTCATTATCTGAGTCAATTTCCTTTTTCACCAAGGGCCCCTAAGGGCTCCCAAATCTCACTTTGCAGATTTCACGAAAAGAGTGTTCGCAAACTGCTTCCTGAGAACTAAGCTGTAACTCTGTGAGAGGTATTCACAGATCACAAAGAAGTTTCTCAGAAACCTTCCTACACGTTTTGAACTGATGATATTTCCTTTATCAGCGCAGGCCTCAATGCGATCCAAAGAAGTCCTTCTCAGCTTCCTCAACAACAGTGATAATGGACTGTTGCAGGAAACAGAAGTGTAACTCTGAGAGATGAATTCACACATCACAAACAGGTTTCTAGGAAAGCTTCTTTCTAGTTTTGAACTGAGGAAATTTCCTGTCTCCGCAAGCTTCATTGCGTTCAGAAGAATCCCATTGCAGATTTCCAGAAAACTGTGTTATCACACTGAACACTGAAGAGAAAGGTGTAACTCAGTGAGTTGCATTCACACATCCAAATTCAGTTTCTCAGAAGGCTTCTTTCCAGTTTTCATCTGAGGATATTTCCTTTTTCATCATAGACCTCAATGAGCTCCCAAATATCACTTTGCAGATCACAAGATAACAGAGATAGCAAACTGTTCCAAGATGGGAAGGGTGGAACTCAGTGTGATGAAGTCACACATCAGAAAGCAATCTCTCAGAAAGCTTCTCTCTACTTATTATCTGAGGATGTTTCCTTTTTCACCATGGGCCCCTATTGGCTCCCAAATCTCACTTTGCAGATTCCACGAAAACGGTGTTAGCAAACTCTTTACTGTGTACTAAGCTGTTACTCTGTGAGAGGAATTCACAGATCACAAAGTAGTTTCTCAGAAAGCTTCTTTCACGTTTTGAACTGATGATATTTCCTTTAGGAGCGTAGGCCTCAATCCGATTCAAAGAAGTCCTTCTCAGGTACCTCAAAAAGAGTGAATGGACTGTTGCAGGAAACATAAGCGTAACTCTGTGAGATGAATTCACACATCACCAAGATGTTTCTAGGAAAGCTTCTTTCTAATTTTCAACTGAGGATATTTCCTTTGTCACCGTAAGCTTCATTGTGTTCAGAAGTATCCCATTGCAGTTTTCCAGAAAACTGTGATAGCACAGTGAACACTGAAGAGAAACGTATGACTATGTGAGTTGCATTCAGACATCGAAATGCCATTTCTCAGAAGGCTTCTTTCCAGTTTTCATTTGAGGATATTTCCTTTTTCACCATAGTCCTCAATGAGCTCCCAAGTATCACTTTGCAGAACACAAGATAACAGAGTTAGCAAACTGTTCCAAGAAGGGAAGGGTGGAACTGTGGGTGATGAAGTCACACATCAGAAAGCAATCTCAGAGAAAGCTTCTCTCTAGTTATTATCTGAGAATATTTTGTTTTTCACCATGGGCCCCTATGGGATCCAAAATATCACTTTGCAGATTCCACGAAAAGAGTGTTAGCACACTGCTTCCTGAGAACAAAGCTGTAACTCTTTGACAGTAATTCACAGATCACAAAGAAGTTTCTCGTAAAGATTCTTTCACGCTTTGAACTGATGATATTTCCTTTATCAGCCTAGGCCTCAATGCGATCCAAAGCAGTCCTTCTCAGGTTCCTCAAAAACACTGATAATGGACTGTTGCAGGAAACATAAGTGTAACTCTATGAGATGAATTCACACATCTGCAAGAAGTTTCTAGGAAAGCTTCTTTCTAGTTTTCAACTGAGGGTATTTCCTTTGTCACCGTAAGCTTCATTGAGTTCAGAAGTATCCCATTGCAGACTTCCAGAAAACTGTGTTAGCAAACTGAACACTGAAGAGAAAGGGGTAACTCTGTGAGTTGCATTCACACATCGCAATGCCGTTTCTCAGAAGGGTTCCTTCCAGTTTTCATCTGAGAATATTTCATTTTTCAACATAGCCCTCAATGAGCTTCCACATATCACTTTGCAGATCACAAGATAACAGAGTTAGCAAACTGTTCCAATAAGGGAAGGGTGGAACTCTGTGTGATGAAGTCAAACATCAGAAAGCAAAGTCTCAGAAAGCTTCTCTGTAGTTAATATCAGAGGATATTTCATTTATCACCTGGGCCCCCTATTGGCTCCCAAATCTCACTTTGCAGATTCCAGGAAAAGAGTGCTAGCAAACTGCTTCCTGAGAACTAAGCTGTAATACTGTGAGAGGAATTCACATATACGAAGCAGTTTCTCAGAAACCTTCTTTCCCGTTTTGAACTGATGATATTTCCTTTATCAGCGTGGGCTTCAATACGATTGAAAGAAGTGCTTCTCAGCTTCCTCAAAAACATTGATAACGGACTGCTGCCTGAAACATAAGTGAAAGGCTGTGTGATGAATTCACAGATCACCAAAAATTTTCTACGAAGCTTCTTTCTAGTTTTCAACTGAGGATATTTCCTTTATTCCATTTCCCGTTATTCAGAATTCCTCTGAATAACTCTCAGAGAGTTACAGCTTAGTTCTCAGGAAGCAGTTTGCTAGCACTCTTTTCGTGGAATCTGCAAAGTGAGATTTGGCAGACCATAGGGGCCCATGGTGAACAGGGAAATATCCTCAGATAGTAACTAGAGAGTAGCTTAGTTCGCAGGAAGCAAACTGCTTCCTGAGAACTAAGCTGTAACTCTGTAAGAGGAATTCAGAGATCACAGAGAAGTTTCTCAGAAACCTTCTTTCACGTTTTGAACTGATGATATTTCCTTTATCAGCGTAAGCCTCAATGCGATCCAAAGAAGTCCTTCTCAGCTTCCTCAAAAACAGTGATAATGGACTGTTGCAGGAAACATAAGTGTAACTCCATGAGATGGATTCACACATCACAAAGAAGATTCTGGGAAAGCTTCTTTCTAGTTTTCAACTGAGAATATTTCCTTTGTCTCCGTAAGCTTCATTGCGTTCAGAAGTATCCCATTGCAGATTTCCAGAAAACGGTGTTAGCACCCTGAACACTGAAGAGAAAGGTGAAACACTGCGAGTTATATTCACACAACACAATGCAGTTTATCAGAAGGCTTCTTTCCAGTTTTCATCTGAGGATATTTCCTTTTTCACCATAGCCCTCAAAGAGCTCCCAAATATCACTTTGCAGAACACAAGATAACAGAGTTAGCAAACTGTTCCAAGAAGGGAAGTGTGGAACTCTGTGTGATGAAGTAACACATCAGGAAGCAATCTCTTAGAAAGCTTCTCTCTAGTCATTATCTGTGGATATATCCATTTTCACCATCTGC
Source organism: Rhinopithecus roxellana (assembly GCF_007565055.1). Lineage (NCBI taxonomy): Eukaryota > Metazoa > Chordata > Mammalia > Primates > Cercopithecidae > Rhinopithecus > Rhinopithecus roxellana. Next base: position 25,791 of record NW_022142943.1, on the reverse strand, counting down.
AACTATGGGCTCCCAAATCTCACTTTGTAGATTCCACGAAAAGAGTGCTAGCAAACTGCATCCTGAGAACTAAGCTGTAACTCTGTGAGAGGAATTCACAGATCACAAAGAAGTTTCTCAGAAAGCTTCTTTCTCGTTTTGAACTGATGATATTTCCTTTATCAGCGTAGGACTCAATGCGATACAAAGAAATCTTTCTCAGATTCTTCAAAAACAGTGATAATGGACTGTTGCAGGACATAAGTGTAACTCTGTGAGATGAATTCACACATCATCAAGAAGTTTCTAGGAAAGCTTCTTTCTAGTTTTCAACTGAGGGTATTTGCTTTGTCACCGTAAGCTTCATTGGGTTCAGAAGTATCGCCTTGCAGATTTCCAGAAAATTGTGTTAGCACACTGAACACTGAAGAGAAAGGTGTAACTCTGTGAGTTGCATTCACACATCGCTATACAGTTTCTCAGAAGGCTTCTTCACAGTTTTCATCTGAGAATATTTCCTTTTCCACCAGAGCCCTCAATGAGCTCCATAATATCACTTTGCAGAACACAAGCTAAGAGAGTTACCAAACTGTTCCAAGAAGGGAAGGGTGGAACTGTGTGTGATGAAGTCACACATCAGAAAGCAATCTCTCAGAAAGCTTCTCTCTAGTTGTTATCTGAGGATATTTCCTTTTTCACCATGGGCCCTTATGGGCTCCCAAATCTCACTTTGCAGATTCCACGAAAAGAGATTTAGCACACTGCTTCCTGAGAACTAAGCTGTAACTCTGTGAGAGGAATTCACAGATCACAAAGAAGTTTCTCAGAAAGCTTCTTTCCCGTTTTGAAATGATGGTATTTCCTTTATCAGCGTAGGCCTGAATACATTCCAAAGAAGTCCTTCTCAGCTTCCTCAAAAGCAGTGATAATGGACTGTTGCCTGAAGCATAAGTGTAACGCTGCGAGGTGAATTCACGGATCACCAAGAAGTTTCTAATAAGCTTCTTTCTAGTTTTCATCTGAGTATAATTCCTTTGTCACCGTAAGCTTCATTGCGTTCAGAATTGTCCCATTGCAGATTTCGAGAAAACTGTGTTAGCACACTGAACACGGAAGAGAAACGGGTAACTCTGTGAGTTGCATTCCCACATAGAAAGGCAGTTTCCAGAAGGCTTCTTTCCAGTTTTAATCTGAATATATTTCCTTTTCCACCATAGCCCTCAATGAGCTCCAAAATATCACTTTGCAGAACACAAGATAAGAGAATTAGCAAACGGTTCCAAGAACGGAAGGGTGGAACTCTGTGTGATGAAGTCACACATCAGAAAGCAATTTCTCAGAAAGCTTCTCTCTCTTATTATATGAGGATGATTCCTTTTTCACCATGGGCCCCGAAGGGCTTCCAAATCTCAGTTTGCCGATTCCACGAAAAGAGTGTTAGCAAACTGCTTCCGGAGAACTAAGCTGTAACTCTGTCAGAGAAATTCACAGATCACAAAGAAGTTTCTCAGAAAGTTTCTTTCACGTTTTGAACTGATATTTCCTTTATGAGCGTAGGCCTCAATGCGATCCAAAGAAGCAATTCTCAGGTTCCTCAAAAAGAGTGATAATGGACTGTTGCAGGAAACCTAAGGGTAACTCTGTGAGATGAATTCACACATCACCAAGAAGTTTTTAGGAAAGCTTCTTTGTAATTTTCATCTGAGGGTATTTCCCTTGTCTCCATAAGTTTCATTGTGTTCAGAAATATCCCATTGCAGATTTCCAGAAAACTGTGTCAGCACACTGAACACTGAAGAGAAAAGTGTAACTCTGTGAGTTGCATTCACACATCACAATGCAGTTTCTCAGAAGGTTTCTTTCCAGTTTTGATCTGAGTATATTTCCTTTATCAAAATAGCCCTCAATGAGCTCCCAAATATCACTTTGCAGAACCCAACGCAACAGAGTTAGCAAACTGTTCCAAGAAGGGAAGGGTGGAAATTTGTGTGATGAAGTCACACATCACAAAGCAATCTCTCAGTAAACTTCTCTGTAGTTATTATCTGAGGATATATCCTTTTTCTCCATGGGACCCAATGGGCTCCCAAATCTCACTTTGCAGATTCCGCGAAAAGAGTGTGAGCAAACTGCTTCCTGAAGTCTAAGTTATAAGCCTGTGAGATGAACTCACAGATCAGAAAGAACTTTCTCAGAAAGCTTCTTTCACGTTTTGAACGGAGGAAATTTCCTTTATCAGCGTAGGCCTTAATGCGATCCAAGGAAGCCCTTCTCAGGTTCCTCAGAGACAGTGTTAATGTTCTGCTCCACGAAACATAAGTGTAACTCTGGAAGATGAATTCACACATCACCAAGAAGTTTCGAAGAAAGCTTCTTTCCAGCTTTCATCTGTGGATATTTCCTTTGTCACCGTAAGGTTCATTGCGCTATGAGGTATCTAATTGCAGGTTTCCAGAAAACTGTGTTAACAAACTGATCACTGAAGAGAGAAGTGTAACTCTGTGAGTTGAATTCACACATGCTAATGCAGTTTCTCAGAAAGCTTCCCTTTAGTTATTATGTGAGGATATTTCCTTTTTCACCATAGCCCGGAAGGAGCTCCCAAATATACTTCTGCAGCATCCAAGACAACAGTGTTAGCAAACTGTTCCAAGAAGGGAAGGGTGGAACTCTGTGTGATGAAGTCACACATCAGAAAGCAATCTCTCAGAAAGCTTCTCTCTAGTTATTATGTGAGGATATTTCCTTTTTCACCATGGGCCCCTATGTGCTTCCAAATATCACTTTCCAGATTCCACGAAAAGAGTGTTAGCAAACTGCTTCCTGAAGTCTAAGTTATAAGTCTGTGAGATGAACTCACAGATCAGGAAGAAGTTTCTGAGAAAGCTACTTTAACGTTTTCAAGGGATGAAATTTCCTTTATCAGTGTAGGCCTCAAGGCGATCCAAGGAAGCCCTTCTCAGATTCCTCAAAGACAGTGTTAATGGACTGCTCCATGAAACATCAGTGTAACTCTGAGATATGAAATCACACATCACCAAGAAGTTTCTAAGAAAGATTTTCTGTAATTTTCATCTGTGATTTTATCCTTTGTCACCATAAGGTTCATTGCACTATGAAGTATCTAATTGCAGGTTTCCAGAAAACTGTGTTAACAAACTGATCACTGAAGAGAGAAGTGTAACTCTGTGAGTTGAATTCACACATGCTAATGCAGTTTCTCAGAAAGCTTCCCTTTAGTTATTATGTGAGGATATTTCCTTTTTCATCATAGCCCTCAATGAGTTCCCAAATATAACTCTGCAGAATCCACGAAAACAGTGTTAGCAAACTGTTCCAAGAAGGGAAGGTTGGAATTCTGTGTGATGAAGTCACACTACAGAAAGCAATCTCTCAGAAACCTTCCCTCTAATTATTATGTGAGGATATTTCTTCTTTCACCATGGTCCCCTAGGGGTTCCCAAATATCACTTTCCAGATTCCAAGAAAAGAGTGTTAGCAAACTGCTTCCTGAAGTCTAAGTTATAAGTCTGTGAGATGAACTCACAGATCAGAAAGAAGTTTCTCAGAAAGCTTCTTTCACGTTTTGAACGGATGAAATTTCCTTTATCAGCGTAGGCCTCAATGCGATCGAACGAAGCCGTTCTCAGATCCCTCAAAGACAGTGTCAATGGACTGCTCCATGAAACATAAGTGTAACTTTGTGAGATGAATTCACACATCAACAAGAAGTTTCTAAGAAAGCTTCTTTCTTGTTTTCATCTGAGGATATTTCCTTTCTCACCATAACCTTCATTGCCATAAGAGGTATCCCACTGCAGATTTCCAGAAAACTTAGTTAGGAAACTGATCACTGAAGAGAAACGTGTAACTCTGTGAGTTGCATTCACTCATGGCAATACAGTTTCTCAGAAGGCTTTTTTCCAGTTTTGATCTGAGAATATTTCCTTTTTCACCATAGCCCTTAATGAGCTCCCAAATATACCTCTGCAGGATCCACGACAACAGTGTTAGCAAACTGTTCCAAGAAGGGAAGGGTGGAACTCTGTGTGATGAAGTCAAACATTAGAAAGCAATCTCTCAGAAAGCTTCTCTCTAGTTATTAGGTGAGGATATTTCCTTTTTCATCATGGGCCCCTATGGGCTCCCAAATATCACTTTCCAGATTCCACGAAAAGAGTGTTAGCAAACTGCTTCCTGAAGTCTAAGTTATACGCCTGTGAGATGAACTCACAGATAAGAAAGAAGTTTCTGAGAAAGCTTCTTTCACGTTTTGAACGGATGAAATTTCCTTTATCAGCGTAGGCCTCAATGCGATCCAAGGAAATCCTTCTCAGGTTCCTCAAAGACAGTGTTAATGGATTGCCCCACGAAACATAAGTGTAACTCTGTGAGATGAATTCACACATCACCAAGAAGTTTCTGAGAAAGCTTCTTTCTAGTTTTCATCTCTGGATATTACCTTTGTCACCGTAAGGTTCATTGCACTATGAAGTATCTCATTGCAGATTTCCATTAAACTGTGTTAACAAACTGATCACTGAAGAGAAACGTGTAACTCTGTGAGTTGCATTCACACATGTCAACGCAGTTTCTCAGAAAGCTTCTCTTTAGCTATTATGTGAGGATATTTCCTTTTTCACCATAGCCCTCAATGAGCTCCCAAATATACCTCTGCAGCATCCAAGACAACATTGTTAGCAAACTGTTCCAAAAAGGGAAGGGTAGAACTCTGTGTGATGAAGTCACACATCAGAAAGCAATCTCTCAGAAAGCTTCTCTCTAGTTATTATGTGAGGATATTTACTTTTTCACCCTGGGCCCCTATGGGCTCCCAAATATCATTTTACAGATTCCACGAACAGAGTGTTAGCAAATTGTTTCCTGAAGTCGATGTTGTAAGTCTCTGAGATGAACTCACAGATCTGAAAGAAGTTTCTGAGAAAGCTTCATTCACGTTTTGAACGGATGAAATTTCCTTTATCAGTGTAGGCCTCAACGCAATCCAAGGAAACCCTTCTCAGATTCCTCAAAGACAGTGTTAATGGACTGCTCCATGAAACATAAGTGTAACTCTGAGATATGAACTGACACATCACCAAGAAGTTTCTAAGAAAGCTTTTTTGTAATTTTCATCTGTGATTATTTCCTTTGTCACCGTAAGGTTCATTGCGCTATGAAGTATCTAATTGCAGATTTCCAGAAAACTGTGTTAACAAACTGATCACTGAGGAGAAACGTGTAACTCTGTGAGTTGCATTCACACATGGCAACTCAGTTTCTCAGAAAGCTTCTCTTTAGTTATTATGTGAGGATATTTCCTTTTTCACCATAGCCCTCAATGAGCTCCCAAATATACCTTTGCAGAATAAACGACAACAGTGTTAGCAAACTGTTCCAAGAAGGGAAGGGTGGAACTCTGTGTGATGAAGTCACACATCAGAAAGCAATCTCTCAGAAAGCTTCTCTCTAGTTATTAGGTGAGGATATTTCCTTTTTCACCATGGGCTCCTATGGGCTCCCAAATATCACTTTCCATATTCCACGAAAAGAGTGTTCGCAAACTGCTTCCTGAAGTCTAAGTTATAAGTCTGTGAGATGAACTCACAGATCAGAAAAAGTTTCTCAGAAAGCTTCTTTCACGTCTTGAACGGATGAAATTTCCTTTATCAGCGTAGACCCCAATGCGATCCAAAGAAGCCCTTCTCAGGTTCCTCAAAGACAGTGTTAATGGACTGCTCCACGAAACATAAGTGTAACTTTGTGAGATGAATTCACACATCATCAAGAAGTTTCTCAGAAAGCTTCTTTCTAGTTTTTATCTGTGGATATTTCCTTTGACACCGTAAGCTTCATTGCACTGAGAAATATCCCGAGGCACATTTCCAGAAAACTATGTTAGCTAACTGATCACTGAAGTGAAACGTGTAACTCTGTGAGTTGCATTCATACATCGACGTGCATTTTCCCAGAAGGCTTCTTTCCAGTGTTTATCTGAAGATATTTCCTTGTTCACCATAGACCTCAATGAGCTCCCAAATATCACTTTGCAGTATCCACGACAACAGTGTTAGCAAACTGTTCCAAGAAGGGAAGGGTGGAAGTCTGTGTGATGAAGTCACACATCAGAAAGCAATCTCTCAGAAAGCTTTTCTCTAGTTATTATCTGAGGATATTTCCTTTTTCACAATGGGCCCCAATGGACTCCCAAATATCCCTTTGCAGATTCCACGAAAAGTGAGGTAGCAAACTGCTTCATGAGGCCTAAGTTGTAACTCTGTAAGATGAATTCAGAGATAACAAAGAAGTTTCTCAGAAAGCTTTTTTCTCATTTTTATTGGAAGATATTTCTATTGGCCCCATTGTTTTCAATGGGATCCGGAATATCTGTTCTCAGATTCCACACACATAGGCCTAGGCCACGGTCCCACGAAATACAGCTGTAACTCAGTGAGTTGAATTCACACATCACAAAGCGTTTTCTCAGAAAGCTTCTTTCTTTTTAAGACGAGGTTATTTGTGGTCTCGGAGCGCCACCATGTGACCTATTGCAGATTCTGCGAAAACTCTGCTAGCAAGCTTCTCAGTGAAAACAATGATGGACATCTGTGGGCTGAATTCACCCACAACAAAGAAGTTTCTGAGAAGCCTTCTCTGCAGGTTTCTCTGAGGATAGTTCCTTATTAACCATGTGATTCAACGATATCCAAGACATCACATTTGAGATTCCTCAAAATGAGTGCTAGGAAACTCCCCCGAGAAAGGGTGATGTAACACTGTGAAATGAATTCACATATCACAAAGAAGTTTCTCAGAAAGCTTGATTCCGCTTTTTCTTGGAGGATATTTCTTTTCTCCTTCCATTCTTCAAAGCCATCTGAAATATCACTTCTCGGAATTCACGGAAACAGTCCTAAGAAACGGCTCCAAAAAACACTGGCGAAACTCTGTGAGAATGAAGTCACACGTCAGAAAGCAATCTCTCAGAAGGCTTCTCTCTAGTTATTATCTGAGGACATTTCCTTTTTCACAAAGGACCCCAATAGGCTCCCAAATATCACTTTGCAGATACTACGAAAAGAGTGTTAGCAAACTGCTTCTTGGGACATAGTTTGAAACTCTGTGAGATGAATTCACAGATGAGAATGAAGTTTCTCAGAAAGCTTGTTTCACGTTTTGAACTGATGAAATTCCCTTTATCAGCGTAGGCCTCAATGCGATCCAAGGAAGCCCTTCTCAGTTTCCTCAAAGACAGTGTTAATGGACTGCTCCAGGAAACATAAGTGTAACTCTGTGAGATGAATTCACACATCACCAAGAAGTTTCTAAGAAAGCTTCTTTCTAGTTTTCATCTGTGGATATTTCCTTTGTCACCATAAGGTTCATTGTGCTATGAAGTATCTAATTGTAGATTTCCAGAAAACTTAGTTAGCAAACTGATCACTGAAGAGAAACATGTAACTCTGTGAGTTGCATTCACTCATGGCAATGCAGTATCTCAGAAGGCTTCTTTCCATTTTTGATCTGAGGATATTTCCTTTTTCACCATACCTGTCAATGAGCTCCCAAATATACCTCTGCAGAATCCACGACAACAGTGTTAGCAAACTGTTCCAAGAAGGGAAGGGTGGAAATCTGGGTGATTAAATCACACATCAGAAAGCAATCTCTCAGAAAGCTTCTATCTAATTATTTTGTGAGGATATTTCCTTTTTCACCTTGGGTCCTATGGGCTCCCAAATATCACTTTCCAGATTCAACGAAAAGAGTGTTAGCAAACTGCTTCCTGAAGTCTAAGTTATAAATCTGTCAGATGAACTCACAGATCAGAAAGATGTTTCTCATAAAGCTTCTTTCACGTTTTGAACGGAAGAAATTTCCTTTATCAGCATAGGCCTCAATGCTATCAAAAGAAGCCCTTCTCAGGTCCCTCAAAGACAGTGTTAATGGACTGCTCTACGAAACATAAGTGTAACTTTGTGAGACGAATTCACACATTAACAAGAAGTTTCTAAGAAAGTTACTTTCTAGTTTTCGTCTGAGGATATTTCCTTTGTCACCGTAAGCTTCATTGCAATAAGAGGGATCCCATTGCGGATTTCCAGAAAACTAAGTTAGCAAACTGATCACTGAAGAGAAACGTGTAACTCTGTGAGTTGCATTCACTCATGGCAATGCAGTTTCTCAGAAGGCTTCTTTCAAGTTTTGATCTGAGGATATTTCCTTTAACACCATAGCCCTCAATGAGCTCCCAAATATAACTTTGCAGAATAAACGACAACAGTGTTAGCAAACTGTTCCAAGAGGGGAAGTGTGGAACTCTGTGTGATGAAGTCACACATCAGAAAGCAATCTCTCAGAAAGCTTCTCTCTAGTTATTATGTGAGGATATTTCCTTTTTCGACATCGGCCCCTATGGGCTCCCAAATATCACTTTCCAGATTCCACTCAAAGAGTGTTCGCAAACTGCTTCCTGAAGTCTAAGTTATAAGTCATTGAGATGAACTCACAGATCAGAAAGAAGTTTCTCAGAAAGCTTCTTTCAAGTTTTAAACGGATGAAATCTCCTTTATCAGCGTAGCCATCAATGCGATCCAAGGAAGCCCTTCTAAGGTTCGTCACAGACAGTATTAATGGAATGCTCCAGGAAACATAAGTGTAACTCTGTGAGATGAATTCACACATCACCAAGAAGTTTCTAAAAAAGCTTCTTTCTAGTTTTCATCTGTGGATATTTCCCTTGTCACCGTAAGGTTCATTGCGCTATGAAGTATCTAATTGCAGATTTCCAGAAAACTGTGTTAACAAACTGATCACTGAGGAGAAAATTGTAACTCTGTGAGTTGCTTTCACACATGGCAATGCAGTTTCTCAGAAAGTTTCTCTTTAGTTATTATGTGAGGCTATTTCCTTTTTCACCATAGCCCTCAATGAGCTCCCAAATATAACTTTGCAGAATCCACGACAAGAGTGTTAGCAAACTGTTCGAAGAAGGGAAGGGTGGAACTCTGTGTGATGAAGCCACACAACAGAAAGGAATCTCTCAGAAAGCTTCTCTCTAGTTATTAGTTGAGGATATTTCCTTTTTCACCTTGGGCCCCTATGGGCTCCCAAATATCACTTTACAGATTCCACGAAAATAGTTTTAGCAAACTGCTTCCTGAAGTCTAAGTTATAAGTCTGTGAGATGAACTCACAGATCAGAAAGACGTTTCTCAGAAAGCTTCTTTCACGTTTTGAGCGGATGAAATTTCCTTTATCAGCGAAGGCCTCAATGCGATCCAAAGAAGCCATTCTCAGGTTCCTCAAAAAGAGTGATAATGGACTGTTGCAGGAAACCTAAAGGTAACTCTGTGAGATGAATTCACACATCACCAAGAAGTTTCTAGGAAAGCTTCTTTGTAGTTTTCAACTGAGGATATTTCCTTTGTCTCCATAAGCTTCATTGCGTTCAGAAGTATCCCATTGCAAATTTCCAGAAAACTGTGTCAGCACACTGAACACTGACGAGAAAAGTGTAACTCTGTGAGTTGGATTCACACATCACAATGCAGTTTCTCAGAAGGTTTCTTTCCTGTTTCCATCTGAGTATATTTCCATTTTCACCATAGCACTCAATAAGCTCCCAAATATCTGTTTGCAGAACACAAAGTAACAGAGTTAGCAAACTGTTCAAAGAAGGGAACAGTGGAACTCTGTGTGATGAAGTCACACATCAGAAAGCAATGTCTCAGAATGCTTCTCTCTAGTTATTATCTGACGATATATCCATTTTCACCATGGGCCACTATGGTCTCCCAAATCCACTTTGCAGATTCCACGAAAAGAGTGCTAGCAAACTGCTTCCTTAGAACTAAGATGTATCTCTGTGTGAGGAATTCACAGATCACAAAGAAGTTTCTCAGAAAGCTTCTTTCACCTTTTGGACTGATGATATTTCCTTTATCATCGTAGGCATCAATGCGATCCAAAGAAGTCCTTCTCAGGTCCCTCAAAAACAGTGATAATGGACTGTTGCACGAAATTTAGGTGTAACATTGTCTGAAGAATTCACACATCACCAAGAAGTTTCTTCGAAAGCTTCTTTCTAGTTTTCATCTGAGGATATTTCCTTTGTCACCGTAAGTTTAATTGCATTCAGAAGTATCCCGTTGCAGATTCCCAGAGAACTGTGTCAGCAAACTGAACACTGAAGTGTAATTCTGTGAGTTTCATTCACACATCGCAATGAGTTACTCAGAAGGATTCTATCCAGTTTTCATCTGAGGATATTTCCTTTTCCACCATACCCATCAATGAGCTCCCAAATATCACTTTGCAGAACAGAAGATAACAGAGTTAGCAAACTGTTCCAAGAAGGGAAGGCTGGAACTCTGTTTGATGAAGTCACATATCAGAAAGCAATCTCTCAGAAAGCTTCTCTCTAGTTATTATCTGACGATATTTCCTTTTTCACCATGTGCCCCTATGGGCTCCCAAATCTCACTTTGCAGTTTCCACGAAAAGAGTGTTAGCAAACTGCTTCCTTAGAAGTAAGCTGTAACTCTGTGAGAGGAATTCACAGATCACAAAGAAGTTTCTCAGAAAGCTTCTTTCACCTTTTGAGCTGATGATATTTCCTTTATCAGCGTAGGCCTCAATGCGATCCAAAGAAGTCCTTCTCAGGTTCCTCAATAACAGTGATAATGGACTGTGGCAGGAAACATAAGTGTAACTCTGTGAGATGAATTCACACATCACCAAGAAGTTTCTGGAAAGCTTCTTTCTTGTTTTCATTTGAGGATATGGATAAATCCTTTGTCACAATAAGTTTCATTGCGTTCAGAAGTATCCCATCGAAGATTTCCAGAAAACTGTTAGCACACTGAACACTGAAGAAAAAGGTGTAACATTGTGATTTGCATTCAGACATGTAAATGCAGTTTCTCAAAAGACTTCTTGCCAGTTTTCATCTGAGGAGATTTCCTTTTTCACCATAGCCCTCAATGGTCTCCGAAATATCACCTTGCAGAACACAAGATAACAGAGATAGCAAACTGTTCCAAGAGGGGAAGGGTGGAACTCTGTGTGATGAAGACACACATCAGAAAGCAATCTCTCAATAAGCTTCTCTCTAGCTATTATCTGAGGATATTTCCTTTTTCACCATGGGCCTCTATGGGCTGCCAAATCTCACTTTGCAGATTCCACGAAAAGAGTGTTTGCAACCTGCTTCCTGAGAACTAAGCTGTAACTCTGTGAGAGGAATTCACAGATCACAAAGAAGTTTCTCAGAAAGCTTCTTTCACGTTGTGAACTGATGATATTTCCTTTATCAGCGTAGGCCTCAATGCGATCCAAAGAAGTCCTTCTCAGGTTCCTCAAAACCAGTGATAATGGACTATTGCAGGAAACATAAGTGTAACTCTGTGAGATGAATTCACACATTACCAAGTAGTTTCTAGGGAAGCTTCTTTCTAGTTTTCATCTGAGGATATTTCCTTTGTCACCATAAGCTTCATTGCGTTCGGAAGTATCCCATTGCAGATTTCCAGAAAACTGTCTTAGCACACTGAACACTGAAGAGAATGGTGTAACTCTGTGAGTTGCATTCACACATCGCTGTGCAGTTTCTCAGAAGGCTTCTTCCAGTTTTCATCTGAGAATATTTCCTTTTCCACCATAGCCCTCAATGAGCTCCATAATATCACCTTGCAGGACACAAGATAAGACAGTTAGCAAACTGTTCCAGGAAGGAAATGTTGGAACTCTATGTGATGAAGTCACACATCAGAAAGCAATCTCTCAGAAAGCTTCTCTCTAGTTTTTATCTGATGATATTTCCTTTTTCACCATGGGCCCCTATGGGCTCCCAATTCTCACTTTGCAGATTCCACGAAAAGCGTGTTAGCAAACTGCTTCCTGAGAACTAAGCTGTAACACTGTGAGAGGAATTCAAATATCACAAAGCAGTTTCTAAGAAGGCTTCTTTCACATTTTGAACTGATGATATTTCCTTTGTCAGCGTAGGCCTCAATGCGGTCAAAAGAAGTCCTTCTCAGGTTCCTCAAAAACAGTGATAATGGACTGTTGCATGAAATATTAGTGTAACTCTGTGAGATGAATTCACACATCACCAAGAAATTTCTAGGAAAGGTTCTTTCTAGTTTTCATTAGAGGATATTTCCTTTGTCACCGTAAGCTTCCTTGCGCTAAAAGGTAACCCATTGCAGATTTCCAGAAAACTTAGTTAGCAAACTGATCACTGAAGAGAAACGTGTAACTCGGTGAGTTGCATTCACACATCGAAATGCACTTTCTCAGAAGGCTTCTTTCGAGTTTTCATTTGAGGATATTTCCTTTTTCACCATAGCCCTCAATGAGCTCAGAAATATCACTTTGCAGAACACAAGATAACAGAGTTAGAAAACTGTTACAAGAAGGGAAAGGTGGATCTCTGTGTGATAAAGTGACACATCAGAAAGCAATCTCTCAGAAAGCTTCTCTCTAGTTATTATCAGAGGATATTTCCTTTTTCACCATGGGCCCCTATGGGCTCCCAAATCTCACTTTGCAGATTCCATGAGAACAGTGTTACCAAACTGCTTCCTGAGAACTAAGCTGTAACTCTGTGAGTGGAATTCAAACATCACAAAGAAGTTTCTCAGAAAGCTTCTTTCACGTTTTGAACAGATGATATTTTATTTATCAGCGTAGGCCTCAATGCAATCCAAAGTATTCCTTCTCAGGTACCTCAAAAAAGTGGTAATCGACTGTTGCTGGAAACATAAGTGTAACTCTGTGAGATGAATTCACACATCACCAAGACGTTTCTAGGAAAGCTTCCTTCATGGTTTCATCTGAGGATATTTCCTTTGTCACACTAAACTTCATTTAGTTCAGAAGTATCCCATTGCAGATTTCCAGAACACTGTGATAGCACACTGAACACTGAAGAGAAAGGTGTAACTCTGTGAGTTGCATTCACACATCGCAATGCAGTTTCTCAGAAGGCTTCTTTCCAGTTATCATCTGAGGATATTTCCTTTTTGACCATAGCCCTCAATGAGCTCCCAAATATCACATTGCAGAACACAAGATAACGGAGTTAGCAAACTTTTCCAGGAAGGGAAGGGCGGAACTCTGTGTGATGAATTCACACATCAGAAAGCAATCTCTCAGGAAGCTTCTCTCTAGTGATTATCTGAGGATACTTCCTTTTTACCATGGGCCTCTATGTGCTCCCAAATCTCACTGTGCATATAAATGAAAAGAGTGTTAGCATACTGCTTCCTGAGAACAAAGCTGTAACTCTGTGAGAGGAATTCACAGATCACAAAGAAGTTTCTCAGAAAGCTTCTTTCACGTTTTGAGCTGATGATATTTCCTTTATCAGCGTAGGCCTCAATGCCATCAAAAGAATTCCTGCTCAGGTTCCTCCAAAACAGTGATAATGGACTGTTGCATGAAACATAAGTGTAACTCTGTGAGATGAATTCACACGTCACCAAGAGGTTTCTAGGAAGGATTCTTTCTAGTTTTCATCTGAGGATATTTCCTTTTTCACCGTAAGCTTCATTGCGTTCAGAAGTGTCCCATTGCAGATTTTCAGAAAACTGTGTTAGCACACTGAACACTGAAGAGAAAGGGGTAACTCTGTGAGTTGCATTCACACATCGCAATGCAGTTTTTCAGAAGGCTTCTTTCCCGTTTTCATCTGACGATATTTCCTTTTCCACCGTAGCCCTCAAAGAGCTCCCAAATATACCTTTGCAGAATGCACGAAAACAGTATTAGCAAACTGTTCCAAGAAGGGAAGGGTGGAACTCTGTATGATGAAGCCACACATCAGAAAGGAATCTCTCAGAAAGCTTCTCTCCAGTTATTAGGTGAGGATATTTCCTTTTTCACCATGGGCCCCTATGGGGTCCCAATTATCACTTTACAGATTCCACGAAAAGAGTGTTAGCAAACTGCTTCCTGAAATCTAAGTTATAAGTCTGTGAGATGAACTCACAGAGCAGAAAGACGTTTCTCAGAAAGCTTCTTCCACGTTTTGAACTCATGAAATTTCCTTTATCAGCGTAGGCCTCAATGCGATCCAAAGAAGCCATTCTCAGAGTCCTCAAAGACAGTGTTAATGGACTGCTCCACGAAACATAAGTGTAACTCTGTGAGATGAATTCACACATCACCAAGAAGTTTCTAAGAAAGCTTCTTTCTAGTTTTCATCTGTGGATATTTCCTTTGTCACCGTAAGGTTCATTGCGCTATGAAGTATCTAATTCCAGATTTGCAGAAAACTGTGTTAACAAACTGATCACTGAGGAGAACCGTGTAACTCTGTGAGTTGCATTCACACATGGCAATGCAGTTTCTCAGAAAGCTTCTCTTTAGTTATTATGTGAGGATATTTCCTTTTTCACCATAGCCCTCAATGAGCTCCCAAATATACCTTTGCAGAATCCACGACAACAGTGTTAGCAAACTGTTCCAAGAAGGGAAGTGTGGAACTCTGTGTGATGAAGCCACACATCAGAAAGGAATCTCTCAGAAAGCTTCTCTCTAGTTATAATGTGAGGATATTTCCTTTTTCACCATGGGCCCCTAAGGGCTCCCAAATATCACTTTACATATTCGACGAAAAGAGTGTTAGCAAACTGCTTCCTGAAGTCTAAGTTATAAGTCTGTGAGATGAACTCACAGATCAGAAAGAAGTTTCTCAGAAAGCTTCTTTCACGTTTTGAACTCATGAAATTTCCCCTATCAGCGTAGGTCTCACTGTGATCCAAAGAAACCGTTCTCAGATTCCTCAAAGACAGTGTTAATGGACTGCTCCACGAAACATAAGTGTAACTCTGTGAGATGAATTCAAAGATCATCAAAAAGTTTCTCAGAAATCTTATGTCTAGTTTTCATCTGTGGATATTTCCTATGTCACTGTAAGGTTCATTGCGCTATGAAGTATCTAATTCCAGATTTGTAGAAAACTGTGTTAACAAACTGATCACTGAGGAGAACCGTGTAACTCTGTGAGTTGCATTCACACATGGCAATGCAGTTTCTCAGAAAGCTTCTCTTTAGTTATTATGTGAGGATATTTCCTTTTTCACCATAGCCCTCAATGAGCTCCCAAATATACCTTTGAAGAATCCACGTCAACAGTGTTAGGAAACTGTTCCAAGAAGGGAAGGGTGGAACTCTGTATGATGAAGCCACACATCAGAAAGGAATCTCTCAGAAAGCTTCTCTCTAGTTATTAGGTGAGGATATTTCCTTTTTCACCATGGGCCCCTATGGGGTCCCAATTATCACTTTACAGATTCCACGAAAAGAGTGTTAGCAAACTGCTTCCTGAAATCTAAGTTATAAGTCTTTGAGATGAACTCACAGATCAGAAAGACGTTTCTCAGAAAGCTTCTTCCACGTTTTGAACTCATGAAATTTCCTTTATCAGCGTAGGCCTCAATGCGATCCAAAGAAGCCATTCTCAGAGTCCTCAAAGACAGTGTTAATGGACTGCTCCACGAAACATAAGTGTAACTCTGTGAGATGAATTCACACATCACCAAGAAGTTTCTAAGAAAGCTTCTTTCTAGTTTTCATCTGTGGATATTTCCTTTGTCACCGTAAGGTTCATTGCGCTATGAAGTATCTAATTGCAGATTTCCAGAAAACTGTGTTAACACACTGATCACTGAGGAGAAACGTGAAACTCTTGAGTTGTACTCACACATGGCAATGCAGTTTCTCAGAAAGCTTCTCTTTATTTATTATGTGAGGATATTTCCTTTTTCACCATAGCCCTCAATGAGCTCCCAAATATACCTTTGCAGAATCCACGACAACAGTGTGAGCAAACTGTTCCAAGAAGGGTAGGGTGGAACTCTGTGTGACGAAGCCACACATCAGAAAGGAATCTCTCAGAAAGCTTCTCTCTAGTTATTACGTGAGGATATTTCCTTTTTCACCATGGGCCCCTAAGGGCTCCCAAATATCACTTTACAGATTCCACGAGAAGTGTGTTAGCAAACTGCATCCTGAAGTCTAAGTTATAAGTCTTTGAGATGAACTCACAGAGCAGAAAGACGTTTCTCAGAAAGCTTCTTTCACGTTTTGAACGGATGAAATTTCCTTTATCAGCGTAGGCCTCAATGCGATCCAAAGCAGCCGTTCTCAGATTCCTCAAAGACAATGTTAATGGACTGCTCCAAGAAAAATAAGTGTAACTCTGTAAGTTGCATTCACACATGGCAATGCAGTTTCTCTGAAAGCTTCTCTTTAGTTATTATGTGAGGATATTTCCTTTTCCACCATAGCCCTCAATGAGCTCCCAAATATACCTTTGCAGAATCCACGACAACAGTGTGAGCAAACTGTTCCAAGAAGGGAAGGGTGGAACTCTGAGTGATGAAGCCATACATCAGAAAGGAATCTCTCAGAAAGCTTCTCTCTAGTTATTAGGTGAGGATATTTCCTTTTTCACCATGGGTCCCTATGGGCTCCCAAATATCACTTTACAGATTCCACGAAAAGAGTGTTAGCAAACTGCTACCTGAAGTCTAAGTTATAAGTCTATGAGATGAACTCACAGATCAGAAAGACGTTTCTCAGACAGCTTCTTTCACATTTTGAACGGATGAAATTTCCTTTATCAGCGTAGGCCTCAATGCGATCGAAAGAAGCCGTTCTCAGATTCCTCAAAGACAGTGTTAATGGACTGCTCCACGAAACATAAGTGTAACTCTCTGAGATGAATTCACACATCACCAAGAAGTTTCTAAGAAAGCTTCTTTCTAGTTTGCATCTGTGGGTATTTCCTTTGTCACCGTAAGGTGCATTGCGCTATGAAGTATCTAATTGCAGATTTCCAGAAAACTTGTTAACAAACTGATCACTGAGGAGAAACGTGTAACTCTGTGAGTTGCATTCACACATGGCAATGCAGTTTCTCAGAAAGCTTCTCTTTACTTATTATGTGAAGATATTTCCTTTTTCACCATAGCCCTCAATGAGCTCCCAAATATACCTTTGCAGAATCCACGACAACATGTTAGCAAACTGTTCCAAGAAGGGAAGTGTGGAACTCTGTGTGATGAAGCCACACATCAGAAAGGAATCTCTCAGAAAGCTTCTCTCTATTTATTATGTGAGGATATTTCCTTTTTCACCATGGGCTCCTATGGGCTCCCAAATATCACTTTACATATTCCACGAAAACAGTGTTAGCAAACTGCTTCCTGAAGTCTAAGTTACAGGTCTGTGAGATGAACTCACAGATCAGAAAGACGTTTCTCAGAAAGCTTCTTTCACGTTTTAAACGGATGAAATTTACTTTATCACCGTAGGCCTCAATGCGATCCAAAGAAGCCGTTCTCAGATTCCTCAAAGACAGTGTTAATGGACTGCTCCACGAAACATAAGTGTAACTCTGTGAGATTAATTCACACATCACCAAGAAGTTTCTAAGAAAGCTTCTTTCTAGTCTTCATCTGTGGATATTTCCTTTGTCACCGTAAGGTTCATTGCGCTATGAAGTATCTAATTGCAGATTTCCAGAGAACTGTGTTAACAAACTGATCACTGAAGAGAAACGTGTAACTCTGTGAGTTGCATTCACACATAGCAATGCAGTTTCTCAGAAAGCTTCTCTTCAGTTATTATGTGAGGATATTTCCTTTTTCACCATAGCTCTCAATGATCTCCCAAATATACCTTTGCAGAATCCACGACAACAGTGTTAGCACACTGTTCCAAGAAGGGAAGGGTGGAACTCTGTGTGATGAAGCCACACATCAGAAGGGAATCTCTCAGAAAGCTTCTCTCTAGTTATTAGGTGAGGATATTTCCTTTTTCACAATGGGCCCCTGTGGGCTCCCAAATATCATTTTACAGATTCCACGAAAACAGTGTTAGCAAACTGCTTCCTGAAGTCTAAGTTATAAGTCTGTAAGATGAACTCACAGATCAGAAAGACGTTTCTCAGAAAGCTTCTTTCACGTTATGAACGGATGAAATTTCCTTTATCAGCGTAGGCCTCAATGCGATCCAAAGAAGCCGTTCTCAGATCCCTCAAAGACAGTGTTAATGGACTGCTCCACGAAACATAAGTGAAACTCTGTGAGATGAATTCACACGTCACGAAGAAGTTTCTAAGAAAGCTTCTCAGTAGTTTTTATCTCTGGTTATTTCCTTTGTCACCGTAAGGTTCATTGCGCTATGAAGTATCTATTTGCAGATTTCCAGAAAACTGTGTTAACAAACTGATCACTGAGAAGAAACGTGTAACTCTGTGAGTTGCATTCACACATGGCAATGCAGTTTCTCAGAAAGCTTCTCTCTACTTATTAGGTGAGGATATTTCCTTTTTCACCATAGCCCTCAATGAGCTCCCAAATATACCTTTGCAGAATCCACGTCAACAGTGTTAGCAAACTGTTCAAAGAAGGGAAGGGTGAAACTCTGTGTGATGAAGCCACACATCAGAAAGAAATCTCTCAGAAAGATTCTCTCTAGTTATTAGGTGAGGTTATTTCCATTTTCACCATGGGCCCCTAAGGGTTCCCAAATATCACTTTACAGATTCCACGAAAAGAGTGTTAGCAAACTGCTTCCTGAAGTCTAAGTTATAAGTCTGTGAGATGAACTCACAGATCAGAAAGACGTGTCTCAGAAAGCTTCTTTCACGTTTTGAACGGATGAAATTTCCTTTATCAGCGTAGGCCTCAATGCGATCCAAAGAAGCCGTTCTCAGATTCCTCAAAGACGGTGTTAATGGACTGCTCCACGAAACATAAGTGTAACTCTGTGAGATTAATTCACACATCACCAAGAAGTTTCTATGAAAGCTTCTTTTCAGTTTTCATCCGTGGATATTTCCTTTGTCACCGTAAGGTTCATTGCGCTATGAAGTATCTAATTGCAGATTTCCAGAAAACTGTGTTAACAAACTGGTCACTGAGGAGAAACGTGTAACTCTTTGAGTTGCATTCACACATGGCAATGCAGTTTCTCAGAAAGCTTCTCTTTAGTTATTATGTGAGGATAATTCCTTTTTCACGATAGCCCTCAATGAGCTCCCAAATATACCTTTGCAGAATCCACGACAACAGTGTGAGCAAACTGTTCCAAGAAGGGAAGGGTGGAACTCTGAGTGATGAAGCCATACATCAGAAAGGAATCTCTCAGAAAGCTTCTCTCTAGTTATTAGGTGAGGATATTTCCTTTTTCACCATGGGTCCCTATGGGCTCCCAAATATCACTTTACAGATTCCACGAAAAGAGTGTTAGCAAACTGCTACCTGAAGTCTAAGTTATAAGTCTGTGAGATGAACTCACAGATCAGAAAGACGTTTCTCAGACAGCTTCTTTCACATTTTGAACGGATGAAATTTCCTTTATCAGCGTAGGCCTCAATGCGATCGAAAGAAGCCGTTCTCAGATTCCTCAAAGACAGTGTTAATGGACTGCTCCACGAAACATAAGTGTAACTCTCTGAGATGAATTCACACATCACCAAGAAGTTTCTAAGAAAGCTTCTTTCTAGTTTGCATCTGTGGGTATTTCCTTTGTCACCGTAAGGTGCATTGCGCTATGAAGTATCTAATTGCAGATTTCCAGAAAACTTGTTAACAAACTGATCACTGAGGAGAAACGTGTAACTCTGTGAGTTGCATTCACACATGGCAATGCAGTTTCTCAGAAAGCTTCTCTTTACTTATTATGTGAAGATATTTCCTTTTTCACCATAGCCCTCAATGAGCTCCCAAATATACCTTTGCAGAATCCACGACAACATGTTAGCAAACTGTTCCAAGAAGGGAAGTGTGGAACTCTGTGTGATGAAGCCACACATCAGAAAGGAATCTCTCAGAAAGCTTCTCTCTATTTATTATGTGAGGATATTTCCTTTTTCACCATGGGCTCCTATGGGCTCCCAAATATCACTTTACATATTCCACGAAAACAGTGTTAGCAAACTGCTTCCTGAAGTCTAAGTTACAGGTCTGTGAGATGAACTCACAGATCAGAAAGACGTTTCTCAGAAAGCTTCTTTCACGTTTTAAACGGATGAAATTTACTTTATCACCGTAGGCCTCAATGCGATCCAAAGAAGCCGTTCTCAGATTCCTCAAAGACAGTGTTAATGGACTGCTCCACGAAACATAAGTGTAACTCTGTGAGATTAATTCACACATCACCAAGAAGTTTCTAAGAAAGCTTCTTTCTAGTCTTCATCTGTGGATATTTCCTTTGTCACCGTAAGGTTCATTGCGCTATGAAGTATCTAATTGCAGATTTCCAGAGAACTGTGTTAACAAACTGATCACTGAAGAGAAACGTGTAACTCTGTGAGTTGCATTCACACATAGCAATGCAGTTTCTCAGAAAGCTTCTCTTCAGTTATTATGTGAGGATATTTCCTTTTTCACCATAGCTCTCAATGATCTCCCAAATATACCTTTGCAGAATCCACGACAACAGTGTTAGCACACTGTTCCAAGAAGGGAAGGGTGGAACTCTGTGTGATGAAGCCACACATCAGAAGGGAATCTCTCAGAAAGCTTCTCTCTAGTTATTAGGTGAGGATATTTCCTTTTTCACAATGGGCCCCTGTGGGCTCCCAAATATCATTTTACAGATTCCACGAAAACAGTGTTAGCAAACTGCTTCCTGAAGTCTAAGTTATAAGTCTGTAAGATGAACTCACAGATCAGAAAGACGTTTCTCAGAAAGCTTCTTTCACGTTATGAACGGATGAAATTTCCTTTATCAGCGTAGGCCTCAATGCGATCCAAAGAAGCCGTTCTCAGATCCCTCAAAGACAGTGTTAATGGACTGCTCCACGAAACATAAGTGAAACTCTGTGAGATGAATTCACACGTCACGAAGAAGTTTCTAAGAAAGCTTCTCAGTAGTTTTTATCTCTGGTTATTTCCTTTGTCACCGTAAGGTTCATTGCGCTATGAAGTATCTATTTGCAGATTTCCAGAAAACTGTGTTAACAAACTGATCACTGAGAAGAAACGTGTAACTCTGTGAGTTGCATTCACACATGGCAATGCAGTTTCTCAGAAAGCTTCTCTCTACTTATTAGGTGAGGATATTTCCTTTTTCACCATAGCCCTCAATGAGCTCCCAAATATACCTTGCAGAATCCACGTCAACAGTGTTAGCAAACTGTTCAAAGAAGGGAAGGGTGAAACTCTGTGTGATGAAGCCACACATCAGAAAGAAATCTCTCAGAAAGATTCTCTCTAGTTATTAGGTGAGGTTATTTCCATTTTCACCATGGGCCCCTAAGGGTTCCCAAATATCACTTTACAGATTCCACGAAAAGAGTGTTAGCAAACTGCTTCCTGAAGTCTAAGTTATAAGTCTGTGAGATGAACTCACAGATCAGAAAGACGTGTCTCAGAAAGCTTCTTTCACGTTTTGAACGGATGAAATTTCCTTTATCAGCGTAGGCCTCAATGCGATCCAAAGAAGCCGTTCTCAGATTCCTCAAAGACGGTGTTAATGGACTGCTCCACGAAACATAAGTGTAACTCTGTGAGATTAATTCACACATCACCAAGAAGTTTCTATGAAAGCTTCTTTTCAGTTTTCATCCGTGGATATTTCCTTTGTCACCGTAAGGTTCATTGCGCTATGAAGTATCTAATTGCAGATTTCCAGAAAACTGTGTTAACAAACTGGTCACTGAGGAGAAACGTGTAACTCTTTGAGTTGCATTCACACATGGCAATGCAGTTTCTCAGAAGCTTCTCTTTAGTTATTATGTGAGGATATTTCCTTTTTCACAATAGCCCTCAATGAGCTCCCAAATATACCTTTGCAGAATCCACAACAACAGTGTTAGCAAACTCTTCCAAGAAGGGAA
Organism: Rhinopithecus roxellana; assembly: GCF_007565055.1. Lineage (NCBI taxonomy): Eukaryota > Metazoa > Chordata > Mammalia > Primates > Cercopithecidae > Rhinopithecus > Rhinopithecus roxellana. The sequence goes on along the minus strand of NW_022142943.1, from coordinate 3,950 downwards.
GGGTGGAACTCTGTGTGATGAAGCCACACATCAGAAAGGAATCTCTCTGAAAGCTTCTCTCTAGTTTTTAGGTGAGGATATTTCCTTTTTCACCATGGGCCCCAATGGTCTCCCAAATATCACTTTACAGATTCCACGAAAAGAGTGTTAGCAAACTGCTTCCTGAAGTCTAAGTTATAAGTCTCTGAGATGAACTCACAGATCACAAAGCCTTTTCTCAGAAAGCTTCTTTCACGTTTTGAACGGATGAAATTTCCTTTATCAGCGTAGGCCTCAATGCAATCCAAAGAAGCCGATCTCAGATTCTTCAAAGACAGTTTTAATGGACTGCTCCACGAAACTTAAGTGTAACTCTGTGAGTTGAATTCACACATCACCAAGAAGTTTCTAAGAAAGCTTCTTTCTGCTTTTCATCTGTGGATATTTCCTTTGTCACCGTAAGGTTCATTGCGCTATGAAGTATCTAATTGCAGATTTCCAGAAAACTGTGTTAAGAAACTGTTCACTGAGGAGAAACGTGTAACTCTGTGAGTTGCATTCACACATGGCAATGCAGTTTCTCAGAAAGCTTCTCTTTAGTTATTGTGTGAGGATATTTCCTTTTTAACCATAGCCCTCACTGAGCTCCCAAATATACCTTTGCAGAATCCACGACAATAGTGTTAGCAAACTGTTCCAAGAAGGGAAGGGTGGAACTCTGTGTGATGAAGCCACACATCAGAAAGGAATCTCTCAGAAAGCTTCCCTCTAGTTATTAGGTGAGGATATATCCTTTTTCATCATGGGCCCCTATGGGCTCCCAAATATCACTTTACAGATTCCACGAAAAGAGTGTTAGCAAACTGCTTCCTGAAGTCTAAGTTATAAGTCTGTGAGATGAACTCACAGATCAGAAAGACGTTTATCAGAAAGCTTCTTTCACGTTTTGAACGGATGAAATTTCCTTTATCAGCGTAGGCCTCAATGCGATCCAAAGAAGCCGTTCTCAGATTCCTCAAAGACAGTGTTAATGGACTGCTCCACGAAACATAAGTGTAACTCTGTGAGATTAATTCACACATCACCAAGAAGTTTCTAAGAAAGCTTCTTTCTAGTTTTCATCTGTGGATATTTCCTTTGTCACCGTAAGATTCATTGTGCTATGAAGTATCTAATTGCAGATTTCCAGAAAACTGTGTTAACAAACTGGTCACTGAGGAGAAACGTGTAACTCGGTGAGTTGCATTCACACATGGCAATGCAGTTTCTCAGAAAGCTTCTCTTTAATTTTTATGTGAGGATATTTCCTTTTTCACGATAGCCCTCAATGAGCTCCCAAATATACCTTTCCAGAATCCACGACAACAGTGTTAGCAAACTGTTCCAAGAGGGGAAGGGTGGAACTCTGTGTGATGAAGTCACACATCAGAAAGCAATCTCTCAGAAAACTTCTCTCTAGTTATTATCTGATGATATTTCCTTTTTCACCATGGGGCCCTATGGGCTCCCAAATCTCACTTTGCAGATTCCACGAAGAGTGTTAGCAAACTGCTTCCTGAGAACTAAGCTGCAACTCTGTGAGAGGAATTGACAGATCACAAAGAAATTTCTCAGAAATCTTCTTTCACGTTTTGAACTCATGATATTTCCTTTATGAGTGAAGGCCTCAATGCAATCCGAAGAGGTCTTTCTCAGGTACCTCAAAAACAGTGATAATGGACTCTTGCAGGAAACATAAGTGTAACTCTGTGAGATGAATTCAAACATCAGCAAGAAGTTTCTAGGAAAACTTCTTTCTAGTTTTCATTTGAGGATATTTCCTTTGTCACTGTAATGCTTCATTGCATTCAGAAATATCCATTGCAGATTTCCAGAAAACTGTGTTAGCACACTGAACACTGACGAGAGAGGGGTAACTCTGTGAGCTTGCATTCACACATCGCAATGCAGTTTCTCAGAAGGCTTCTTTCCAGTTTTTCATCTGAGTCTATTTCCTTTTTCACCGTAGCCCTCAATGAGCTCCCAAATGTCACGTTCCAGAACACAAGTTAACAGAGTTAGCAAACTGTTCCAAAATGGAAGTGTGGAACTCCGTGTGATGAATTCACACATCAGAAAGCAATCTCTCAGAAGCTTCTCTGTAGTTATTATCTGAGGTTATTTCGTTTTTTCCCCATGGACCACTATGGGCTCCCAAATCTCAATTTCAGATTCCAGGAAGAGTGTTAGCAAACTGCTTTCTGAGAACCAACCTATAACTCTGTGAGAGGAATTCACAGATCACAAAGAAGTTTCTCAGAAGCTTCTTTCACGTTTTCAACTGATGATATTTCCTTTATCAGCGTAGGCCTCAATACGATCCAAAGATGTCTTCCAGCTTCCTCAAAAATACATTTTTTACGGACCTTTGCCTGACACATAAGTGTAACGCTGTGAGATGAATTCACAGATCACCAAGAATTTTCTAAGAAGCTTCTTTCTAGTTTCCGACTCGAGGATTTTTCCTTTGTCACTGTAAGCTTCATTGCGTTCAGAAGTATCCCATTGCAGATTTCCAGAAAACTGTGTTAGGACACTGAACACTGAAGAGAAAGGTGTAACTCTGTGACTTGCATTCACACATCACAATACAGTTTCTCAGAAGGCTACTTTCCTGTTTTCATCTCAGGATATTTCCTTTTTCACACCCTCAATGAGCTCCCAATATCACTTTGCAGAACACAAGATAACAGAGTTCGCAAACTTTTCCAATAAGAGAAGGGTGGAACTCTGTGTGATGAAGTCACACATCAGAAAGCATCCCTCAGAAAGCTTCTCTCTAGTTATTATCTGAGGATATTACCTTTTTCACCATAGGACCCTTTGGGCTCCCAAATCTCACTTAGCAGATTCCACGAAAAAGAGTGTTAGCAAATTGTTTTCCGGAGAACTACCTGTAACTCGGTGAGTGGAATTCACAGATCACAAAGAAGTTTCTCAGAAAGCTTCTTTCACGTTTTGAATTGGTGATATTTCCATTATCAGCGTAGGCCTCAATGCGATCCAAAGAAATCCTACTCAGGTACCTCAAAAACAGTGATAATGGATTGTTGCAGGAAACATAAGTGTAGCTCTGTGAGATGCATTCACACATCACCAAGAAGTTTCTAGGAAAGGTTCTTTCTAGTTTTCATCTGAGGATATTTCCTTTGTCACCATAAGGTTCATTATGTTCAGAAGTATCCCCATTGCCAGATTTCCAGAAAAAACGGTGTTAGCACATTGAACACTGACGAAAAGGTGTAACTGTGTGGTTCCAATCACAATCGAAATGTAGATTCTCAGAAGGCTTCTTCCAGTTTTCATCTGAGGATATTTCCTTTTTCCACATAGCCCTCAATGAGCTCCCAAAATATCACTTTGCAGAACACAAGATAACAGGTTAGCAACTATTCCAATATGGGAAGGGTGGGAATCTATGTGATGAAGTCACACATCAGAAAGCAATCTCTCAGAAAGCTTCTCTCTAGTTAATATCTGACGATATGTCCTTTTTCAGCATGGGCCCCATGGGCTCCCAAATCTCACTTTGCAGATTCCACAAAAAGAGTGTCAGCAAACTGCTTACAGAGAACTAAGCTGTAACTCTGTGAGAGGAACGCAGAGATCACAAAGAAGTTTCTCAGAAAGCTTCTTTCACGTTTTGAACTGATGATATTTCCTTTATCAGCCAAGGCCTCAATGCAATCCAAAGACGTCCTTCTCAGGTTCCTCAATAACAGTGATAACGGACTGTTGCAGGAAACATAAGTGTAACTCTGTGAGATGAATTCACACATCACCAAGAAGTTTCTAGGAAAGCTTCTTTCTAGTTTTCAACTGAGGATATTTCCTTTTTCACCGTAAATTTCATTGAGTTCAGAAGTATCCCATTGCAGTTTTCCAGAAAACTGCGTTAGCACACTGAACAATGAAGAGAAAGGTGTAACTCT
>NW_022142942.1:0-7256 GCF_007565055.1 Rhinopithecus roxellana | reverse complement strand
ATAAGTGTACTCTGAGATGAATTCACACATCACCAAGAAGTTTCAGGAAGCTTCTTTCTAGTTTTCATCTGTGGATATTTCCTTTGTCACTGTAATGTTCATGGCGCTATGAAGTATCTAATTGCAGATTTCCAGAAAAATGTGCTAACAAACTGATCACTGAAGAGAAACGTGTAACTCTGTGAGTTGCATTCACACATGGCAATGCAGTTTCTCAGAAAGCTTCTCTTTAGTTATTATGTGAGGATAATTCCTTTATCACCATGGGCCCCAATAGGCTCCCAAATATCACTTTGCAGATTCCACGAAAAGAGTGTTAGCAAACTGCTTCTTGAGGCAGAGGTTGTAACTCTGTGAGATGAACTCACAGATCAGAAAGAAGTTTCTCAGAAAGCTTCTTTCACGTTTTGAACGGATGAAATTCCTTTATCAGCGTAGGCCTCAATGTGATCCAAAGAAGCCCTTCTCAGATTCCTCAAAGACAGTGTTAATGGACTGCTCCACGAAACATAAGTGTAACTCTGTGAGATGAATTCACACATCACCAAGAAGTTTCTAAGAAAGCTTCTTTAGTTTTCGTGGATATTTCCTTTGTCACTGTAATGTTCATGGCGCTATGAAGTATCTAATTGCAGATTTCCAGAAAACTGTGCTAACAAACTGATCACTGAAGAGAAACGTGTAACTCTGTGAGTTGCATTCACACATGGCAATGCAGTTTCTCAGAATGCTTCTCTTTAGTATTATGTGAGGATATTCCTTTATCACCATGGGCCCCAATAGGCTCCCAAATATCACTTTGCAGATTCCACGAAAAGAGTGTTAGCAAACGCTTCTTGAGGCAGAGGTTGTAACTCTGTGAGATGAACTCACGATCAGAAAGAAGTTTCTCAGAAGCTTCTTTCACGTTTTGAACGGATGAAATTTCCTTTATCAGCGTAGGCTCAATGTGATCCAAAGAAGCCCTTCTCAGATTCCTCAAAGACATTGTTAATGGACTGCTCCACGAAACATAAGTGTAACTCTGTGAGATGAATTCACACATCACCAAGAAGTTTCTAAGAAAGCTTCTTTCTAGTTTTCATCTGTGGATATTTCCTTTGTCACTGTAATGTTCATGGCGCTGTGAAGTATCTAATTGCAGATTTCCAGAAAACTGTGCTAACAAACTGATCACTGAAGAGAAACGTGTAACTCTGTGAGTTGCATTCACACATGGCAATGCAGTTTCTCAGAACTTCTCTTTAGTTATTATGGGATATTCCTTTATCACCATGGGCCCAATAGGCTCCCAATATCACTTTGCAGATTCCACGAAAAGAGTGTAGCAAACTGCTTCTTGAGGCAGAGGTTGTAACTCTGTGAGATGAACTCACAGATCAGAAAGAAGTTTCTCAGAAAGCTTCTTTCACGTTTTGAACGGATGAAATTTCCTTTATCAGCGTAGGCTCAATGTGATCCAAGAAGCCCTTCTCAGTTTCCCAAAGACAGTGTTAATGGACTGCTCCACGAAAATAGTGTAACTCTGTGAGATGAATTCACACATCACCAAGAAGTTTCTAAGAGCTTCTTTCTAGTTTTCATCTGTGGATATTTCCTTTGTCACTGTAATGTTCATGGCGCTATGAAGTATCTAATTGCAGATTTCCAGAAAACTGTGCTAACAAACTGATCACTGAAGAGAAACGTGTAACTCTGTGAGTTGCATTCACACATGGCAATGCAGTTTCTCAGAAAGCTTCTGTGTTATTATGTGAGGATATCCTTTATCACCATGGGCCCCAATAGGCTCCCAAATATCACTTTGCAGATTCCACGAAAAGAGTGTTAGAAAACTGCTTCTTGAGGCAGAGGTGTTAACTCTGTGAGATGAACTCACAGATCAGAAAGAAGTTTCTCAGAAAGCTTCTTTTCACGTTTTGAACGCATGAAATCCTTTATCAGCGTAGGCCTCAATGTGATCCAAAGCCCTCTCAGATTCCTCAAAGACAGTGTTAATGGACTGCTCACGAAACATAAGTGTAACTCTGAGAGATGAATTCACACATCACCAAGAAGTTTCTAGGAAAGCTTCTTTTAGTTTTCATCTGTGATATTTCCTTTGTCACTGTAATGTTCATGGCGCTATGAAGTATCTAATTGCAGATTTCCAGAAAACTGTGCTAACAAACTGATCACTGAAGAGAAACGTGTAACTCTGTGAGTTGCATTCACACATGGCAATGCAGTTTCTCAGAAAGCTTCTCTTTAGTTATTATGTGAGGATATTCCTTTATCACCATGGGCCCAATAGGCTCCCAAATATCACTTTGCAGATTCCACGAAAAGAGTGTTAGCAAATGCTTCTTGAGGCAGAGGTTGTAACTCTGTGAGATGAACTCACAGATCAGAAAGAAGTTTCTCAGAAAGCTTCTTTCACGTTTGAACGGATGAAATTTCCTTTATCAGCGTAGGCCTCAATGTGATCCAAAGAAGCCCTTCTCAGATTCCTCAAAGACATTGTTAATGGACTGCTCCACGAAACATAAGTGTAACTCTGTGAGATGAATTCACACATCACCAAGAAGTTTCTAAGAAAGCTTCTTTCTAGTTTTCATCTGTGGATATTTCCTTTGTCACTGTAATGTTCATGGCGCTATGAAGTATCTAATTGCAGATTTCCAGAAAACTATGCTAACAAACTGATCACTGAAGAGAAACGTGTAACTCTGTGAGTTGCATTCACACATGGCAATGCAGTTTCTCTGAAAGCTTCTCTTTAGTTATTATGTGAGGATTTTCCTTTATCACCATGGGCCCCAATAGGCTCCCAAATATCACTTTGCAGATTCCACGAAAAGAGTGTAGCAAACTTGCTTCTTGAGGCAGAGGTTGTAACTCTGTGAGATGAACTCACAGATCAGAAAGAAGTTTCTCAGAAAGCTTCTTTCACGTTTTGAACGTGATGAAATTTCCTTTATCAGCGTAGGCCTCAATGTGATCCAAAGAAGCCCTTCTCAGATTCCTCAAAGACAGTGTTAATGGACTGCTCCACGAAACATAAGTGTAACTCTGTGAGATGAATTCACACATCACCAAGAAGTTTCTAAGAAAGCTTCTTTCTAGTTTTCATCTGTGGATATTTCCTTTGTCACTGTAATGTTCATTGGCGCTATGAAGTATCTAATTGCAGATTTCCAGAAAACTGTGCTAACAAACTGATCACTGAAGAGAAACGTGTAACTCTGTGAGTTGCATTCACACTTGGCAATGCAGTTTCTCAGAAAGCTTCTCGTTAGTTATTATGTGAGGATAATTCCTTTATCACCATGGGCCCCAATAGGCTCCCAAATATCACTTTGCAGATTCCACGAAAAGAGTGTTAGCAAACTGCTTCTTGAGGCAGAGGTTGTAACTCTGTGAGATGAACTCACAGATCAGAAAGAAGTTTCTCAGAAAGCTTCTTTCACGTTTTGAACGGATGAAATTTCCTTTATCAGCGTAGGCCTCAATGTGATCCAAAGAAGCCCTTCTCAGATTCCTCAAAGACAGTGTTAATGGACTGCTCCACGAAACATAAGTGTAACTCTGTGAGATGAATTCACACATCACCAAGAAGTTTCTAAGAAAGCTTCTTTCTAGTTTTCATCTGTGGATATTTCCTTTGTCACTGTAATGTTCATTGGCGCTATGAAGTATCTAATTGCAGATTTCCAGAAAACTAGTGCTAACAAACTGATCACTGAAGAGAAACGTGTAACTCTGTGAGTTGCATTCACACATGGCAATGCAGTTTCTCAGAAAGCTTCTCTCTTAGTTATTATGTGAGGATATTTCCTTTATCACCATGGGCCCCAATAGGCTCCCAAATATCACTTTGCAGATTCCACGAAAAGAATGTTAGCAAATGCTTCTTGAGGCAGAGGTTGTAACTCTGTGAGATGAAACTACAGATCAGAAAGAAGTTTCTCAGAAAGCTTCTTTCACGTTTTGAACGGATGAAATTTCCTTTATCAGCGTAGGCCTCAAAGTGATCCAAGAAGCCCTTCTCAGTTTCCCAAAGACAGTGTAATGGACTGCTCCACGAAACATAAGTGTAACTCTGTGAGATGAATCACACATCACCAAAGAAGTTTCTAAGAAAGCTTCTTTCTAGTTGTCATCTGTGGATATTTCCTTTGTCACTGTAATGTTCATGGCGCTATGAAGTATCTAATGCAGATTTCCAGAAAACTGTGCTAACAACCTGATCACTGAAGAGAAACGTGTAACTCTGGTGAGTTGCATTCAACACAGGGCAATGCAGTTTCTCAGAAAGCTTCTCTTTAGTTATTATGTGAGGATATTTCCTTTATCACCATGGGCCCCAATAGGCTCCCCAAATATCCACTTTGCAGATTCCACGAAAAGAGTGTTAGCAAACTGCTTCTTGAGGCAGAGGTTGTAAACTATGTGAGATGAACTCACAGATCAGAAAGAAGTTTCTCAGAAAGCTTCTTTCCACGGTTTGAACGAGATGAACTTTCCTTATAGCGTAGGCCTCAATGTGATCCAAAGAAGCCCTTCTCAGATCCTCAAAGACAGTGTTAATGGACTGCTCCACGAAACATAAGTGTAACTCTGTGAGATGAATTCACACATCACCAAGAAGTTTCTAAGAAAACTTCTTTCTAGTTTTCATCTGTGGATATTTCCTTTGTCACTGTAATGTTCATGCGCTATGAAGTATCTAATTGCAGATTTCCAGAAAACTGTGCTAACAAACTGATCACTGAAGAGAAACGTGTAACTCTGTGAGTTGCATTCACACATGGCAATGCAGTTTCTCAGAAAGCTTCTCTTTAGTTATTATGTGAGGATAATTCCTTTATCACCATGGGCCCCAATAGGCTCCCAAATATCACTTTGCAGATTCCACGAAAAGAGTGTTAGCAAACTGCTTCTTGAGGCAGAGGTTGTAACTCTGTGAGATGAACTCACAGATCAGAAAGAAGTTTCTCAGAAAGCTTCTTTCACGTTTTGAACGGATGAAATTTCCTTTATCAGGTAGGCCTCAATGTGATCCAAAGAAGCCCTTCTCAGATTCCTCAAAGACAGTGTTAATGGAATGCTCCACGAAACATAAGTGTAACTCTGTGAGATGAATTCACACATCACCAAGAAGTTTCTAAGAAAGCTTCTTTCTAGTTTTCATCTGTGGATATTTCCTTTGTCACTGTAATGTTCATGGCGCTATGAAGTATCTAATTGCAGATTTCCAGAAAACTGTGCTAACAAACTGATCACTGAAGAGAAACGTGTAACTCTGTGAGTTGCATTCACACATGGCAATGCAGTTTCTCAGAAAGCTTCTCTTTAGTTATTATGTGAGGATAATTCCTTTATCACCATGGGCCCCAATAGGCTCCCAAATATCACTTTGCAGATTCCACGAAAAGAGTGTTAGCAAACTGCTTCTTGAGGCAGAGGTTGTAACTCTGTGAGATGAACTCACAGATCAGAAAGAAGTTTCTCAGAAAGCTTCTTTCACGTTTTGAACGGATGAAATTTCCTTTATCAGCGTAGGCCTCAAGTGATCCAAAGAAGCCCTTCTCAGATTCCCAAAGACAGTGTTAATGGACTGCTCCACGAAACATAAGTGTAACTCTGTGAGATGAATTCACACATCACCAAGAAGTTTCTAAGAAAGCTTCTTTCTAGTTTTCATCTGTGGATATTTCCTTTGTCACTGTAATGTTCATTGCGCTATGAAGTATCTAATTGCAGATTTCCAGAAAACTGTGCTAACAAACTGATCACTGAAGAGAAACGTGTAACTCTGTGAGTTGCATTCACACATGGCAATGCAGTTTCTCAGAAAGCTTCTCTTTAGTTATTATGTGAGGATAATTCCTTTATCACCATGGGCCCCAATAGGCTCCCAAATCACTTTGCAGATTCCACGAAAAGAGTGTTAGCAAACTGCTTCTTGAGGCAGAGGTTGTAACTCTGTGAGATGAACTCACTCACATCAGAAAGAAGTTTCTCAGAAAGCTTCTTTCACGTTTTGAACGGATGAAATTCCTTTATCAGCGTAGGCCTCAATGTGATCCAAAGAAGCCCTTCTCAGATTCCTCAAAGACAGTGTTAATGGACTGCACGAAACATAAGTGTAACTCTGTGAGATGAATTCACACATCACCAAGAAGTTTCTAAGAAAGCTTCTTTCTAGTTTTCATCTGTGGATATTTCCTTTGTCACTGTAATGTTCATGCGCTATGAAGTATCTAATTGCAGATTTCCAGAAAACTGTGCTAACAAACTGATCACTGAAGAGAAACGTGTAACTCTGTGAGTTGCATTCACACATGGCAATGCAGTTTCTCAGAAAGCTTCTCTTTAGTTATTATGTGAGGATAATTTCCTTTATCACCATGGGCCCCAATAGGCTCCCAAATATCACTTTGCAGATTCCACGAAAGAGTGTTAGCAAACTGCTTCTTGAGGCAGAGGTTGTAACTCTGTGAGATGAACTCACAGATCAGAAAGAAGTTTCTCAGAAAGCTTCTTTCACGTTTTGAACGGATGAAATTTCCTTTATCAGCGTAGGCCTCAATGTGATCAAAGAAGCCCTTCTCAGATTCCTCAAAGACAGTGTTAATGGACTGCTCCACGAAACATAAGTGTAACTCTGTGAGACGAATTCACACATCACCAAGAAGTTTCTAAGAAAGCTTCTTTCTAGTTTTCATCTGTGGATATTTCCTTTGTCACTGTTATGTTCGTGGCGCTATGAAGTATCTAATTGCAGATTTCCAGAAAACTGTGCTAACAAACTGATCACTGAAGAGAAACGTGTAACTCTGTGAGTTGCATTCACACATGGCAATGCAGTTTCTCAGAAAGCTTCTCTTTAGTTATTAGTGAGGATAATTCCTTTATCACCATGGGCCCCAATAGGCTCCCAAAATCACTTTGCAGATTCCACGAAAAGAGTGTTAGCAAACTGCTTCTTGAGGCAGAGGTTGTAACTCTGTGAGATGAACTCACAGATCAGAAAGAAGTTTCTCAGAAAGCTTCTTTCACGTTTTGAACGGATGAAATTTCCTTTATCAGCGTAGGCCTCAATCTGATCCAAAGAACCCTTCTCAGATTCCCCAAAGACAGTGTTAATGGACTGCTCCACGAAACATAAGTGTAACTCTGTGAGATGAATTCACACATCACCAAGAAGTTTCTAAGAAAGCTTCTTTCTAGTTTTATCTGTGGATATTTCCTTTGTCACTGTAATGTTCATG
>NW_022142941.1:0-20547 GCF_007565055.1 Rhinopithecus roxellana | reverse complement strand
GGTGATTGAGGTGTCAGTGGTACACATGGTGTTGTTTTGAGCCTAATGCCAGGATCCCACAGGTGAATCACAGCATAGGTCTCTAGGATTTTGAAGCAAGGACCTGCATCTGCTCTCAGTAGGAGAGCAGAAAACTACTCTCCTACTGAGAGACACCTCTTGACCTGTTACAGGGTTTGGTGAATGAACGCTTGTCTGAAGATCATTGAGTCACCAAGTGAACTGAAATACCTATCAGGAACTGGATGCTTTCTGACCCATCTGGCCATAAAGTGGGTTTTCCATAGCAATATTTCATCATCAAATGGAAGTGGTATATATGTGCCCAGTCTCAAGCCAGTCGTGAAGACACAAGTAAGTTACATGTGTAAGTGGCTCAATGCCCATGGTGTCCAGTCCTCCATGCTGCCTTCCCCCCCAACCTGCACTGATTGTCTTGTGGATAGTTCCTTATGATCAGCTGACAGAATAAGAGAAGTCTATGGCCTGACTCCAGATAGTTCTGCACAATATAGGCAGCCACCACCCAAAAATGAATGGTTGTGGTACTACAGCTTTCTACTGAGACATCCCTGAAGGACGTGTTGAATGAACATCTTCCCAAGAGATGAACTTCAAGGGAAATGGCCAGACATGCGATTACACACTGGTTCATGGGCCAGCCAGTTCCAAGACAGATCAGGAACTTGGAAGAAGCATTATCAGTAAATAGGTGGCAAAGTAATTTGAGACAGAGTTATGTAGATGGGCCTCTCTGAGTGGTCAAAAACTGTGAGGATATTTATATTGCATGTGAGTGCTCAACAGTGACCTCAGAAGTGGAAAGATTTTGTATGCAAATGGATAGTATAAACCATCCTGTGGACATCATTCAGTGTCTCTGCTGAACCACTCCTGTCATTGCCCAGTTCATCCATAAAAAAGTGGTCATGATATCAGGGACGGAGATTATGTGTGTTTCAGGGAAATGGACTTTTAGTCACCAAGACTGACATGGCTATGCCCACTGCTCAGTGCCCAATTTGCCAGCAGCAGAGACCAACACTGATCTGCCACTATGGCAACATTTCTCAAGGCGCTTGCACTGGATATGGGTTTTCCTATTCTGCATGCAGTGCTTCTTCAAGACCAAAATCTGTGGACTCACTAAATGCCTCATCCACCATCCAAGCCTTCCACACAGCATTCCCTCTGACCAAGTCACCCACCTTATGGTTGGAGAAGTGTGGCAGTGGTCATCTGCTTATGGAATACACTTGTCTTACATGTTTCCCATCATCCTAAAGCAAATGGATTAATAGAATGGTGAAATGGCCTTTTAAAGTTATAATTGCAATACCAACTATGTGATAAGACTTTACACAGCAGGGACAATGTTAATGTATGTCCTGAATCAGCGTCCAGCTACAGTGCTTTCTCCCACAGTCTGAATTAATGGGTACAGAAATCAAGGGGTGGAAGTGGAAATGTCCCACTCACCATCATCCCTAGCAAAAGGTTCGCTTCCTGTTTCCATGACATGATCTTCTACTGGCTTATAAGTCCTTGATCCAGAGGGATAAATGCTGCCAGCAGGAGATGCAATGACAATTCCATTAAATAGACAGTGGAGATAGCCCCCTTGGCATTTTGGACTACTCCTACCTTTCAGTCAACAGGTGACAAAGGGAGGAGAAGTGTTGGCTCTGGTGATTGACCTGAATTATCAAGATAAAATCAGTCTACTACTCCACAACAGAGGTATGTAAGAGTTTGCATAGAACACAGGAGACCCATTAGAGTGCTCAAGTTTAATTGAGTATTTAATTGCCTGGAGATTAAGGTCTGTGGAAAACTACAACAGGTTCAATTTGGCAGGACTGTAAATTAACCAGACTCTTCAGGAATTCAGGTTTCAGTTGTTCCACCAAGAGAAGGAAAGAAAGGAAGGAAGGAGGAAGGAAGAAGGAGAAAGAGAAGAAAAAAGAAAGAAAGAAAAAGAAGAAAAGAAAAAAAGAAAGAAAGAAAAAAGAAAGAGAGAAAGAAAAAAAAAAAAGAAAGAAAGAGAAGAAGAAGAGAAGAATAGGATTAAGGAATCCTTCCTGAGTTACACAAGCAGGTTCAACAATGAAAGCAAAGGGAACACATAAAGCTTGATAGAACAAGGTAGACATCAACACCAGCCACTGCAGAAATGAGGACTTTAATTTTCCTAAGTAATTCCCCCTTTTGTTAAAAAAAAGAAAAAAAGTGTTTATTTTTGGTTGATTTAGAACATGACAGAGCATAAGTTATTGCGATCAAAGAATCCCAGTGTAAAAATCTTCTATCACATAAAATTTTAAAACAGTAGAAGATACTTGAGTATTAATTCTACTCAACAACTTTAGCAAAAGCAAGGCTTTTCTATCTCCAGTTATAATCCTTGAAATATTTGTTTTCATTTGGCTTGGTTATTATAATGGTTCAGCAAATTTTATGCCATAAGACACATTTAATATTTGCCTGAGGACAGATATTATGCCTAGTGTGTATGCATAATGTAGGGAGTCAATCCACATGTGTACATGTCTTTTCTACATGCCTTCCAGCTGTAGTCAAGATTAGTTTTATTTCAAAAACCATTCAATCATTTTCTACATTGGCAATGAAAAATAGAGACTGCCTAGGGTTTTATTTTGCTATATTAATGTTTTATGGAAATATTTAAAAAGGAATGGGACAGAATAGGAAAGAAAAGAATATGTATGGTTTACTTTCTAATCATTGATTAACTGAACTGAATTCCCTTTACTAACACTTACCCTAACCTGAATTAATTGAATTTAGAAAAGCTTCTTAAAATTCTTCTGATTTACAGAAATTAAAGATTGAACTAAGTAATACTGAAATCAAAGTGTAACATTTAACTTCAGCATGTGAAACAACATTTCCATGGGACAAAAGTAGTATGCCCTAAATAAACCTAAACTCTTAGAAAACAATTAGTGCTTCATCATGAATGATCTGACACCACAAATTGCAGCACAGGCAGGGTCAAATCATTCCAAGAAATGTCAATCCAATGAAAAACTGTCTAAACTCTGGAAACCAATAGCTCACATCAATGAGGCATACAATTAATCAAGAGAGACAACTTTGTAATTGTAAATTTTTTGGATTGCCATCCTGCCATCCAGACACTGGTGAAGCCTTCAAACTGAAATCCACATTTTCATTTTGAGACTCTGATTCCTGACTGTGGAAGGAGTAAAACAATCCTTATGTGCTAACGTATTGTGCTTATTCTAGTCTTTCTAGAAGGTAAATGATGAATTGATGAATCACATTTTTTTCTGTTTTGCCAAACTTGGAAGTCACTCTTGGTTGAAAACGCCAGGAACTGGTCACAAATATTTAAGTTCCTGAGAGCAAACACTGCAATTATTTCATATAATTGACCATCTGTTATACATATTCAGTTTTTTTAATACCAGCTTGTATATTACTCCTATACAAAATGCTAATAAAATGATACTAAGGTATCAATAAGAAAATACCAAGTCATGAGTTATAACTTTTAAAATAACACAAGCAAAAAAAGTCTAGGTAAAAAGAAACTAAAGAAATGTGCATTTAACCTTCCCCCCCGAAAACAAAGATATTTCTATTACCTAGCAAATGTGGTTATTACTATTACAGTTATTGTAGGGAGGTATTACATGATAATACACAAATAAAATTTAATGGACACTGAGTGTGTAGAGACATAATATGAGACAATAAAACACATTGAGAAGAATAGAAAAGTGTATGAGCAGAGTTTTTTATATTTTTGAACTTAACTGTAGATTATATACACAAGTTAATGATATCCAAAGTAGCTATTTTAAGTTTTGAATATTTACTGAGGTCCCAAATGGAAAGAAAGTTTTGAGAAGTTAAAAATTTTTTTAAAAGATCAAAGAAGAAATTTTAAAAATTAAATACAGAATACATGGAAAGCAAGTAACTAAATGTCGGGGTGAATAGCTTTTTAACTTGTAATAACTTTAAATATGAGCTCTTACATAAAAAGGCACAGAATGTTGCCAATGTACCTTAAAAAGAATGGTTCACATGTGTGATTTCCTTGTAAGTGTTACTTTAGGTGCAAAGAGAGAGAGAGAGATTGAAAGTAAAATGACACAGGTTCTTGGAAAAGTGACAGTGGACTACAGGTCACGATGTATCTGTCTCTTCAACTATTCAATATGCGCAGTGGCAAAATCACTATGATGCAATTAATTTGGAACTCTAGAGCCTATATGAAGGATTAAAGTTTTTAAAGATGATTTGTAGAGTAAACCACAAATAAATTCAATCAATTTTATAGCATCAGTCAACAGGAGTTATTTATTCTTATCAACTACTGCAGTGGTGTGACAGCCTTACAAATACTTCTGAAGCAGCGCTCAATAACTATGATTTAAAAAAAAAAAAAAAAGAGACCTTATCCTGCAAATCTCAGAGGACTTGTCAACCAATTATTGTTTCTTTTAGGGAGGTCTAGACAGAGGTGAACAGTTATTGTTTCATTTTCCAAACCTTTCATAGACTTTCTCTCTCTCCTACTGAAGTAACTTTCAGAAGATTTAAAAAACAGAGCCTTTCTTTCCTAATGTTTCTTTATTTCTGTTAAGAGGCCAGACAGTTATAGACAAAAGCATTCAAAATAAAACATATAAGTGAAAATTTAGATTAAAATGTGTTGTTAACCAAGTGTGCTCCAAAATTGTGCAGCCAGAAGAAAATCCCCCAATAAAATCAGTAAGAATGACTTCCATGGCAGAAATAGCCTAGAAGAGAAATAAACATACCCCCAGCAAGCTACTGAGGGGAAAAACCTGACTTTCAAAGAAACAGCAATTAAAATTTAAATGCATCTTTTAGACACCAACAGAATCACAGAACAAAAGTGAAGTAACAAGCTAGGGCTCGCCCTAAAAAAAAAAAAAAAAGTCACCTTAAAAAAAAAAAAAAAAAAAAAAAAAAAAAAAAAGCTTTTCCGAGATGGCCCAAATATTAGGCTAAATAAAACACAATTTTCAAAATTAATGATTTTAGGAAGCTAACAGAATGAAGAAAACACAGAAAGCCATGGTAAACAACAATGAAAATGTAATAGAAAGTACCTTACAATCAATTAAAAAAACTTTCTGGAACAATTCAGTGGTTCTCTATCTTTTGCTCTCTCTATATATCTATATGTGGTGTATAATATGTATTGTGTGTATGTGTATGTGTATCTTTAGACACTGTGCCTATATATTTGGAGCTGAATAGTTGAACAACTGCCATTAAATGTTACTGCAGATTTGTTACAGTGACTCACTCCTGCAATCTTGGCACTTTGGAGGCCAAGTCTGTTAGATCATAAGGTCAAGTGATAAAGACTATGCTGGCCAGCTTGGTGAAACCTGTCTTTACTAAAAATAATAATTAAAAAATTAGCAGGGTGTGGTAGCACAAGCCTGTAGTCCCAGCTACTCCAGAGGCTGAGGCAGGGTAATTGATTGAAATCAGAAGGCTGAGGTTGCAGGGATCCAAGATTGTTTCACTGAAAGCCACCCTGGGGACAGACCAAAACAACCGACAAAACAACAAAACAATCAAACAAAAATTGTTACAGAGATTTAAAAATTAAATTTAAATTGTTTAAGTCAAGAAGGGAAAAATAAACAAATAATTGTGAAAACAACCTAGAAACCAGCGGGACAACCAACAAGCAGATCTTCTAAGGGAAACTAAATCAGTAGTGGTAAAGAAGGTCACACATATGAGGAAATAAATAAACACCAAGAAAGCCTCAACAACTACAAGCAACATCAACTCAAACACCTCAAACTACTTTTATAACTAACCTGTCTAAAACAAACAAACAAAAAGACAGAATCTTGAAAGCAGCGAGAGAAGTGATTGGTCATGTAAAAGAACCTCATGAGAATCAAGCGGATTGCTTTTCAGAAAATTCAGAGGCCAGAATGTAGTAGACTACTATATTCCAAATTCTGTGAGAAAAAACATTTTGAACAGACATCTTATGTTTAAACTAAGTGCCCATCCAAAGTTAGAGAGATATTATTGAATTCCCCACATCAAAGCTACAGTCTTTTACCATTAGATTCTCCTTTAAGAAATGCTTTATGGAGTATATTGGGGATAAAATGAACAGACATGACACAACAGTGTGAATAAGTAAATTGAAGGTAAAGATAGGTATAAACAATAATAAAAGATACAAAAAAGTACACTCCCACAATTTGTTTTCAACATAATTAAAGCACTATTATATTTTTGAAAACTCACTAACTTGTGTTTTTTTTGGCTTATGTGCCTAAAGATATAATTTTGTGACTCAATAAGTGAAATAGGAGTGGGTGGTGCTACAAAGGAGTAGTGTTTGTGTATGTTAGTGAGAGTAAACTAACATGAATTTAGAAGTGGTTTGAAACTTGAGAATGTTCAATTTAATCATTAGAAAAACTACAAAGGAAACAGCACCAAGAATGGCAGAAGCTTTCTGCACTACACCAGGAAGGTAAGAGTTGTGGATTCAGCTGCTCTTATCCTAGACTACCTAGCCAGTGATCTTGATATGCTAAACAGAAGCCTGAGTCTTCTAAATCATGCATAATGTGGAGAGCCTAGGACATAGCATGATTGCTTCTTCACACAGCTTCTTACTACACCACAGGCCACAAAGCTGAAGAAGCTTATGCATATATCCAGGGCTGCCTGAGCACAGGAAGCAGAAGCAGTGACATGTAGAGATTCAAACTGAAAGAATATGACACAGCAACTGCTCCAGTCCTGGCTCTTTCTTCTTCATGGCTTCCCAAAAGTTCAGGTTCAAACTATTGTTGACAAGAACAAGACAATATTGGGAAGACATAGTATTTCCTTCAGTGGAAAGGCTGTGGACAAACAGGATGACACTTGGCAACTGGAACTGCACCTGGTAAATTGTAAGAAATATTATGACTTTAACAGACCAGAGACTGAAAAACAGAAACAAAGGAGACAGGACTGGGTGTGGGTGTCTGACTGCCCTACATTTGTAGAACTTTGGGAGGTTGAGGCAGGCAGATTATGTAGTTATGTGTTCGAGATCAGCCTGACCACATGGTGAAAACCACGATATCTATTTAAAAATATACCAAACTTAGCTGGGTTGTGGTGGCATACACCTGTAATACCTAGAACTTTTTCAAACAGTACTAGAAAAGGAACTTGCAGATCTACCTACACTTACTTTTCTAGAACGTCTAATTCTAATGACTGGCAAACACCCCAAATCCAGTCACAGCCAGATATATGCTTCTGGCCACAATGTATGGAGAAATGCAGCTTTACCTCCACTGACCCAATAATATGAAGCTAGCAAGTTAACCTCTAGAGACACTTGCACATCAGATCCCCTTTAACAGCAAGACCTCAGTTAGTGGCTTTCCAGGAACTCGAGAAACTGGATCCTATTTTGTCAGATCACCAGGACAGGGCAGTGTGAAAATGGCAGCTAAAGAAACCTGTCAGAGATTTATTAGATCCCAGTACAAATAGGCTGGAAAAAGGATAGGCCTCAGATACACCCACTAATGTCTCAGGTGTCTGGCTTGATTACGCTTCCATGGTTACAGGCTCAGCTAACAAGGAAGGTATATTGGCATTCATAAATCCATTAACAGCAATGAATAAAACATGCACATCTGTTTCAAGAGTGAGTGGTGGAAAAAAAAAAGATTATAGATGATTGGAAAAAACAGCCTTTTATCAAAAGCCTTTTATCAAAAAGATGTATTTTACCCTATGGTTAGTAGAAAATGCCAGCAGATTCAGAGACATTGTGGTGAGGAAAGAGAATTCTGGTGTTGCCCAGAAATTACTATCAACTAGGTTGACAGAGAATGACTCACTATATACAGAAGTAATGAAAGAAATTGAGAATGCCCTGAATAGGGCGGCTGTGGATGACAGTAAATTTGTGCTCCCTGTTCAGTGCAGCTGGAAATGTCCTTTGCTGTGGTCTTGATTTTGCATGCATTTGAGAAATGACAGCAAGAGAGAAAGCATTGAAATAGTGGAGACCACAAAGACCTTGTGGAAAGTTTCATTCAGTTTAAGAAACTTATTGTTACATCCGGCAATAGCCCAACAATTTGACTAGGTGCATCCATACTGCGTCTTTGTGATTTGCTTTGGGACTAACAGAAACAGTTGGTTGGAAACCTCTTATACGACTTTTGGACAGAGTCCAGGTGGTTTTTCTATCATTACATTCCCAAAATGATGGGTGAATAGAGGAATATATGAAATAAGACTGAAGAAAAACAAAACTAAAGGACTTACACATCTGAATATGAATACTTACACGAAGGCCAGTGTAATAGAAGTGTGACTTTGATTATTTAGTAGACAAGTATGTAAGTGGAACCGAATAGATAACCCCCAAACAGAGCCAAGTCAAGTAATTTTGTCAAAGACGCAGACTATTCTTTATTTTTTTATTTGTTATTTTTTCAATTAAAAGCAATTTTTTATGAAGGTGAATACTATCAGAAGAGTAAAATTAGTGGTAGCGAAAAAAAGAATCAGATGACTTAATAAGGTTTAAATATTCCCTCAGTTTTAAATATCATCTTACAAATAACCAATAAATTCAACATTGGTTCAACTCCAAAGGAGAATAAATGTGTAATGTAGAATTTCAAGGGGCAATAAATACAAAAAAGATTTTCTTTTTTTAAAAAAAATATTATTATTATACTTTAAGTTCTATGGTACATGTGCATAACGTGCAGGTTTGTTACACATGTAATAACCGTGCCATGTTTGGTGTGCTGCACCCATCAACTCGTCCGCACATCATCAACTCAGTCCTTTACATCAGGTATAACTCCCAATGCATCCTTCCACCCTCCCTGCTGCCGGTAATAGGCCCCGGTGTGTGATGTTCCCCTTCCCGAGTCCAGTTGATCTCATTGCTCAGTCCCCACCTATGAGTGAGGACATGCGGTGTTTGGTTTTCTGTTCTTGTGATAGTTTGCTGAGAATGATGGTTTCCAGCTGCATCCATGTCCCTACAAAGGACCAAAACTCATCCTTTCTTATGACTGCATAGTGTTCCATGGGTTATATGTGCCACATTTGCTTAATCCAGTCTTTGATTGATGGACAGTTGGATTGACTCCAAGTCTGTTGCTATTGTGAATAGTGCTGCAATGAACATATTGTTCATGTGTCTTTATAGCAGCATGATTTATATTCTTTGGGTATATACCTAGTAATAGGTTGGCTGGGTCATATGGTACTTCTAGTTCTAGATCCTTGAGGAATCACCATACTGTTGTCCATATGCTTGAACTAGATTGCAATCCCACCAACCGTGTAAAAGTGTTCCTATTTCTTCACATCCTCTTCAGCACCTGCTGTTTCCTGACTTTTTAAAACGATTGCTATTCTAACTGGTAGACACGGTAATCTCATTGTGGTTTTGATTTGCATTCTCTGATGGTCAGTGATGATGAGCATTTTTCATGTGTCTGTTGTCCGTATGCATGTCTTCTTTTGAGAAATGTATGTTCATGGGGTTGCTTGTTTCTTTCTTGTAAATTTGTTTGAGTTCTTTGTAAGTTCTGATATTAGGCTTTGTCAGATGAGTAGATTGCAATATTTTTTTTTCCCATTCCATAGGGTCTGTTGACTCTGGGGTAGTTTCTTTTGCTGTGCAGAAGTTCTTTATTTAATTAGATCCCATTTGTCAATTTTGGCTTTTGTTGCCATTGCTTTGGTGTTTTAGACATGAAGTTCTTGCCCATTCGTATGCCCTGAACATTGTTACCTAGGTTTCTTCTAGGGTTTTTATGCTATTGGGTCCAACATTTAAGTCTCTAATCCATCTTGAATTAATTTGCATATAAGGATTAGGAAAGGATACAGTTTCGGCTTTCTACTTTTGACTAGTCAATTTTCCCAGCACCATTTATTAAGTAGGGAATCGTTCTCTCCTCCCCATTTCTTGTTAAAATGATGTCTGTTTCCACATGTGGCAACAGAACAGCTGAAAAACTCTCTCTCTCTCTCTGTATGTATATATGGTGTATACATACATATATATAATACTTCATAGTGTTTACAAACAATAATAAGTCAAAAATATCCATATCTTAAAGTTTCTAATGCAAAATTGGAAGAGAACATCTTGATGGCCTTGAGTTTGGTAATGAGTTATTATCAAGTCCATGAAAGAAAATAAAATGATAGTGTGAATTTTATTGAAAGTTGAAATCTCTACCCTTTAAAACTTCATCTTAAGGTGGGGCATGGTGGTTCAAGCCTGTAATATCAGCACTTTTGGAGGCCAAAATGACTGTATCACTTGAGGTCACGATTTCCAGATCAGCGTGTTCAACATAGTGAAACGCTGTCTTTACTGATAATAATAACATAAAAATAAAATAAAATAAAATAAAATAAAATAAAATAAAATAAAATAAAATAAAGTTAAATTAAATTAAATTAAATTAAATTAAATTAAATTAAATTAAATTAAATTAAATTAACTGGGTGTGGTGGTGATAGCCTGTAATCCCAGTCCTGTTAAGAGAATAAACAAACAAAGTCCAGAGATAGAAAAATAAAAAAATAAAAGACAGGAAACTTATCTGAAATATGACTTGTAAGCACAATATACACAGGAACCCTGAAACTGAAAGAGATAAGCAACCCAATTGGAAGATAAAACCTGAATAGATACCTCGCCAAGGAATACATAGAGATGAAAAACAGGTGCACCAAACACTGCTTTGCTGAAACCTTGCTTCTTTCTGCTGAAGCTGAGACACAAAGCTGTCCCATGGAGAGCAGCAGTGGCTGCCAGAGTGGCATTTCTCAGCTTTTCTTAATGTTCTAGATGCTGCCGTGTGTCTTTAGGTTGAAAAGCTTTACTTTTATTTTAAGCAGCTTGAGTCACTGACAAATATTAGGAGAATTGGTTTTCAACCTAAACTTATCTTCAGACAGAGATAATAGAATTGGCTCCAATTACTTTTTGGTACGTTCTTTTAAAAGGTTTGGTACATGACATTGCTGTTTTGCTTTCCTGAAGACACAAAACGCAGTCAAATTATCAAGTAAAAACCAAGAGGGGAGTCATGATAAATTTACAGATACTATTTAGTTTGTTATTTTACCTGGCTTTTTAAAAATATATATATATTAAGTTCTAGGATACGTTTGTAAAACGTGCAGATTTGTTACATAGGTATACGTGTGTCATGGTGGTTTGGTACACTCATCAACCATCACCTAAGTTTTCAACGCTGCCTGCATGAGGTATTTTCCCATATATCTCTCAGCCCTTGCCCCTCACTCTCTGACAGTCTCCAGTGTGTGATGTTCCCCTCCCTGTGTCGATGTGTTCTCATAGTTCAATTCCAACTTATTAGTGAGAACAGGTGGTATTTGATTTTCTGTTCCTTTGTTGCTTTGCTGAAAATGATGTTCTCCAGCTTCATCTATGTACCTGTAAGGGATATGAAGTCCTTTTTTATGGCTGCATAGCATTCCATGCTCTATACAGACCACATTTTCTTTATCCATTCTATCATTGATGGACATCTGGGTTTGTTCCAACTCCGTGCTAGTGTGAATAGTGTTGCAATGAACACACACATGCATGTGTCTTTATAGAATGATTTATAACTCTATGGGTGTGCACCAGTAATGGGATTGCTGGGTCAAATAGTATTTCTGCTTCTAGGTCCTTGAAGAAGTGCTGCACTCTCTTCCACAAAAATTGACCTAAGTTACACTCTCACTAACGGTGTATAGCATCCCTGTTTCTCCACGTCCTCACCAGCATCTGTCGTTTCCTAGCTTTTTAGTAATCGCCATTCTG
Organism: Rhinopithecus roxellana; assembly: GCF_007565055.1. NCBI lineage: Eukaryota > Metazoa > Chordata > Mammalia > Primates > Cercopithecidae > Rhinopithecus > Rhinopithecus roxellana. The sequence goes on along the minus strand of NW_022142941.1, from coordinate 8,651 downwards.
ACTAGTGTAAGATGATATCTCATTGTGGTTTTGACGTGCATTACTCTAGTGACAAGTGATGCCACTTTTTTTCATATATTTGTTGGTTGCAAAAGTATTTTATTTTGAGAAGTGTCTGTGTTTATCCTTTGCACTCTTTTTGATGGGGTTTGTTTGTTATTGCCTTGTAAACCTGTTAAGTGCATTGTAGATTTTGACATTAGACCTTTGTCAGATGAATAGGATTGACAAAATTTTCTCCCATTCTGTAGGTTGCCTGTTAACTATGATGACAGTTCATTTTGCTCTGCAGAAACTCTTTAGACCCTATTTGTTAATTTTGTCTTTTGTTGCATTTAATTTGGTGTTTTAGTCATGAGGTTATTCTCCATGTCCATGCCCTGAAAGGTATCGTCTTGGATTTCTTCTCTGTTTTTTATGGTTTTGGGTATTATGTTTAATTCTTTAATTTATCTTAATTTTTTATAGGTGCGAGAAAGAGGTCCAGTTTCAGGTTTCTGTATATGACTAGCCAGTTTTCCCAGTACCATTTATTAAATAGGTAATCCTTACCAGATGGCTTTTTTTTTCATGGTGTCAAGATCAGATGGCTGTAGATGTGTGGCATTGTTTCTGAGATGTCTATCCTGTTCCTTTGATCTATACATCTGCTTTGGTGCTATTATCATGTGGTTTTGGTTACTGTACCCAATTCCTTTAACTTTTTCTTTTTGCTTAGGATTGTCTTGGCTACATAAGCTCTTTCTTAATTCCATATAAAATTTAAGGTAGCTTTTAGTTTTTTTAGTCCTGAGAAGAAGGTCAATGGTAACTTACTAGAGAATATCATTGACTTTTTAAATTAATTTGGCAGTATGACAATTTTCACAATATTAATCATTTTATATGTGAGCACGGAAGTTTTTCCATTTATTTATGTCCTCTCTTATTTCCTTGAGCAGCGGTTTGTAGTTCCCCTTGAATAAGTCTTTTACATACCTTGGAAGTTGTATTCCTAGTATTTTATTTTCTTGGTAGAAATTGTGAATTGAATTCACTCATGATTTGGCTCTCTTATTGGTGTATAGGAATGCTTGTGATCTTAGCACATTTGTTTTGAAGGTCTGAGATGACTGGAGTTGCTTATCATCTTAAGGAGTTTTTGACTCCTTGACGATGGGTGTTCAAACTATGTATAGTAGTTTTCTACATGATTCTACATGATCATAATCATGTCATCTGTAAACTGGGGTCTTTGATTTCATCTCTTGCTCTTTGGATATCCTTTATTTTCTTTCCTTTCCTCATTTCCCAGGCCATAAATACCATACTATGTTGAAAAGTAGTGGTGAGAGAGGTCATACTTGCCTTGTGCCGGATTTCAAAGGAATGCTTCCAGCTTTAAAACATTCAATATGACAATTGCTTATGAATTTGCATAAATTGCTCATATTATTTTGTGGTATGTGCCATTAATGTGTAGTTTATTTAGTGATTTTACCATAAATAGATGTTGAATTTTATCGAAGGGGTTTTCTGCAATCTATAGTGATCACCATTTGTTTCTTTGTCATGAGTTCTGTTCATGTGATGACTACATTTACTGATTTACATATGTTTAACCCATTTGGCATCCCAAGATTGGAGCCGACTTCTTCATGTTGGATAAGATTTGATGTGCAGTTGGATTCAATTTGTCAGTATCTATTGTGGATGTTCACATCGATGTTGATCAGGGGTATGGACTGAAATTTTCTCTCTTTTTGTGTCTCTGACAGGTTTTGGTATCATGAGGATGCTGGCCTCAAAATGAGTTAGAGAGGACTCTCTCATTTTCCTAGTTTTTGGAGTGTTTTCAGAAAAGAATTATAAACCAGCTACTCTTTATATATCTGGTTGAATTCAACTGTGAATCTGTCTGATCCTAACTTTTTTTTTTTTTTTTTGGTTGGTAGTCCATTAATTCTGTGGCATAATTCTGCCACAGTTTTCAGAATTCTTGGTGATCTATTCAGGGATTCACTTTTCTTGGATTATCCTTGGAAAGAGCGCACATGTCTCATAATTTACTAATGACTTCAGGGTTTTCTGTTATATTTGCATACAGGTGTTTACAGCATTATCTGATGGTAGTTTGTATTTCTGTGTGATCATTGGTGACAACCCGTAATTTTTTATGAAGTCCATTTGATTCTTCTGTCTTTTATTCTTTATTATTCTGGCTTGCAGTCCATCTCTGTTGTCAATCTTTTGAAAATAATCTCCTCCTGGATTCAGTGATTTTTTGAAGGGTGTGTGTGTGTGTGTGTGTGTGTGTGTGTGTATTACACTCAGTTATGCTCTCATCACAGTTATTTTTGGTCTTTTGATAGCTTTTGAACTTTTGGTTTCAAGAGATTCTCCCTCCCAAAAAAAAGCTTAGGATCAGACAGATTCACAGTTGAATTCTACCAGATATATAAAGAGTAGCTGGTATATTCTTTCTGAAAACACTCCAAAAGAGTTCAGCCTCCCAAGTGGCTGAAATTACAGGTGTGCACCACTATGCTGTGCTATTTTCTATATTTAAAGTAGAGACAATGTTTTATCATGTTTGCTGGCCAGGCTTGTCTTGAACTGTTAACCTCTAATTTATGGTAATCTAATCTGGCTCAGCCTCCCAAAGTGCCTGAATTTTTCATTGGGATATTAGATTGTTTACTTTAGACCTTCTCATTTCTTATGTGGGCATCTCACATTATGAATTTCCTGCTTAACACTGTTTTAACTCTATCCCAGAAACTCTGTTATGCTGTGGTCTTTTTTCCCAGTGATTTCAAAGAACTTGTTTCCTTTCATTCCTAATTTTGTTATTTATCTAGCAGTCATTCTGAATCAGGTTGATTAGTTTACATGTGACTGTGTAGTTTTCATTGAGTTGCACAATCCTGAATTCTAATTTGATTGCACTGTGGTCTGAGAGGTGATTTTATGATTTCTGTTGTTTGTATTTGCTGAGGAGTGTTATACTTTTAATTATGTGATTGATTTTAGAATAAGTGCTATTGTGGTGCTGAGAGAAATGTAGCATTTTGTTGATTTGGGGTGGAGAGTTACGTAGATGTCTATTAGGTCCACTGGGTCAAGAGCTGAATTCATGTCCTGAGTATCCTTGCTTAATTATAAGTCTCAAGTGATCCATGTTGACCATGGAGTGTTTAAAGTCTTTCACTAACATTCTGGAGGAATCTAAGTTATTGTCAGTCCGCAAGAACTTGCTTTATGAATCTGTGTGCTCCTGTATTTTGTGCATATATATCTAGGAAGTTAGCTCTCTTTCTGCATGTTCTCTTCAACCATTATACAAAGCTCTTCTTTGTCTTTCTTGATTTTGTTGGTTTAAAGTTCTGTCTTTAAAGTCTCTATACGAGACTAGGATTGCAAGTCTTTTTTTTTTCTTTCCCCTTGCTTTGTGTTTCATAAATATTCTTCATCATTTTATTTTGAGCCTCTATCTGTGCATTTGCATGTCAGATGGGTCTCCTGAATAAAACACACTGATGGGTCTTGACTGTATCCAATTTTCCATTCAGTGTCTTTTAATTGGAAAGTTTAGTTCATTTATCTTTAAGGTTAACGTATTATGTATCAATTTGATCTTGGCATGATGATGTTAGCTGTTTATTTTGCATATTCTTGATATAGTTTCCTCATAGTGTTTTTGGTCTTTATTTTTATGTTTTTGCAGTAGTTTCAGCAGATGTCCCTTTACATACTTAATGTTTCTTTTAGGAGTTTTTGTAAGCCACACATGGTGGTGACAACACTTTTCTACATGTGTTTGTCTGTAAATTATTTTATTTTCCCTTTGGTTATAAAGCTTAGTTGGGATGGATACAAAATTCTGGTTCGGAAATTCCTTACCTTTATATCGGTGATATTTGCTCCCTCTTTCTTGTGGCGTGTAGTATTTCTGCAGAGATATCTGCTGTTAGTTGGATGGGCTTCCCTTTGTAAGTATCCTGATCTTTCTCTCAGACTGTCCTTAACATTTTTTTCCTTTTTTTTTTTTTTTTTTTTTTTCTGTTTTGGAAACTCTCACAATTATGTGTCTTGGGTTCTACTTTTTATGAAGTATCTGAGTGGTTTTCTCTGTATTTCCTGAATTTGTATGTTGACCTGTCTTAGTATGTTGGGGAAGTTTTCCTGTTGTAATATTCTGAAGTGTGCTTTTCAAACTTGGATCAATTCCTCCTCATCACTTTGGGTATACAATCAATCACAAGGTTCGTACATCTCGACATAGTCCCATATTTCTGGAAAGTTTTGTTGTTCCTTTTCATTCTTTTGTATCTAATCTTGTCCTCATATTTTATTTCATTAAGTTGATCTTCAATCAGTCATATTCTTCTTTCTGGCTTGATCAATTCATCTACTGATCCTTGGGTATGCTGCACAAAATCCTTGCCTGTGTTTTTAGCCCCATCAGAACATTTATGCTCTTCTCTCTAAACTAATTATAATATTAATAATAACTATTATTTCTGAGATGGAATCTCACTCTATCACCAGTCTGAGTGTAGTGGTGTGATCTCAGCTCACTTAACCTAAGCCAACCGGGTTCAAGTGATTCTCCTGAATTAGCACCGAGTAGCCTCTCTTCACTGAGAGTTGTACACTTATTGGATTACATGTCTGCAGATGGATTTGTCTTCTCCTCAATTTTAAGCTGAGGACACATCTCAACAACCGTTCCTGCATGTAGGAGCTACCTACTCTGAATCTCTCCTCCACTGAGGGCTTCAGAGATGATGTAACAAACCAGCCGACCAACAGCACTTGATCACACTAGCTCTTCTCTTAACTGAGTATTGCTGTTGCAGGTATGTCCTGTTTATGAAATGGAGTCACCCACTTCCTGTCTCCTGAGAGCTGTAATTTCACTCCATAAGCTTCTATTTGCCTTAATTACTCCCCAAACTTATATCCTTCCTGGACATGGGACAAGAATTCACAACCCACTGAAGGAAAAAACTACAAGATGAGTAACAAAAAAGGGTGTGAAACACAACAAACACACATTTTCCCACATTTTTGGTTACTGGGATTTAAAAAAATAAAAAAAGGATAGAGAGGTTCAATTCTTAATGGAGCCCAAAGTTAAGCCTTTTCAAAGAAACAGCTGTGACATCATTTTGGGAGCTTTGCAATTTCTGGCATTTTTAAGCCTCTGGAGTACAACTGTATTCCTGAGTGGGGTGGAAAGAAAACCTTTTTACTATGCCTGATTCAGCCAAAGTCTTGCAGGGAGATGGCAACTGTGCTGTCACCTGGGTTTTCTCACCTTATCATAGCCAATGTACCCAGCTGTGTGAAGTGGGCTGGACTCAACAGTCTCTCACCCAGGTACCTCTCTCTCCTCTGGGTCCTGTCCCACCCATAGCAAAAATGGAATCTGAGCACGTAGTTTGAATTAATTTCAACCTGTCAAATTGAGTGTTGAAATTAGCCCAGCAGGCCCAAGAGAAATTGTGGCAAAGGTGCCACCGTCCACTGAGATTTTTGGCTAGGGAAGTCATAATCTGTAGACACTGCGACAAAAGTCACATTGACCACTATGGACCAGTAGATTATTCAATCATGCCCATGCAATGGAATCTGCATACAACCCAAAAGGATAGGCTTCAGAGAGCTCCTGGATAGCTGAATTTATCCTAGAAAATTGTGTGCATATAAAACCAGACATCCTCCCGGGCGCGGTGGCTCAAGCCTGTAATCCCAGCACTTAGGGAGGTGGAGATGGGCGGGTCACCAGTTCAGGAGATCGAGACCATCCTGGCTAACATGGTGAAACCCCGTCTCTACTAAAAAATACAAAAAAACTAGCCAGGGGAGGTGGCGGGCACCTGTAGTCCCAGCTACTGGGGAGGCTGAGGCAGGAGAATGGCTTAAACGCGGGAGGTGGAGCTTGCAGTGAGCTGAGATTCGGCCACTGCACTCCAGCCCCTGCAACACAGCAAGACTCTGTCTCAAAAAACAACAACAACAACAAAAAAAAACAAAAACAAAAAACAAACAACAAACAAAAAAAACCTACAACAACAGAAAACCAAACATCAATAATTTTAAACATCCCAGAATAGGTAGATGTTTTTCCTCTGTTTTGAAAGAAGTTTCTGCATTTAATCGAGCATCCAGAATTTTAGCTTATTGAATAGAATATAATCTAAGTTAATCTAAAAAGCACACTTTATGTCAATTAAAATGCAGATGTTCTACCTAAATGATTCCATCATTCACTAATCCTGCCCAAGGTTTAAAGAGGTAGTCATTTATTCATGCTAACGGGGTAACACCTACAGATTTATGCAAAAAAATAAAAATCGATTGATATCTCCACAAAATTCTAATTATATGTTCAGTTCAGAATTTTGTGTCTCTGAGGTATTTGTGACTTGGTAAATTGAAATCACCGTCTCAGGTGTTTTCCTGTGTCTATGGGAGGGCAGCGGAGACTGCCTCATACCCCATTGAACTCTGCATTCTAGGATACTTAAAATAAATTAAACAAATAAATAAACATTATTACAGAGTTTTCAGTCATCCAAATCTGATAAAAAGCAATTCTGGTCTTTTATATAGCAGTAGCCCTAGACAAAAATCAGAGGCCTGCCAGGCGCAGTGCCTTCTGCCTGTAATCCCAGCACTTTTGGAGCGAAGGCGGGTGGATCACGAGGGCAAAAGATCGATATCATTTAACACTGTGAAATGTTGTCTCTGGTAAAAAACAGAAAAAAAAAAAAAAAAATTAGCCAGGCGTGGTGGCAAGCTCCCGTTGTTCAGGTTATTTGGGAGGCTAACACAGGAGAATCCGTGAACGTGGGAGGCGGAGGTTTCAGTGCACCCAGACTGCCTCACTCCACTCCAGCCTGGGTGACAGACTGAGACTCTGTGCAAGAACAGTATAATGCTCACCTCTCTGCTTTTATATTTAGGCTTATAGGTGCATAAAATTGTAACATTGTCACAAAGAAGCTGTTTCATCATTTATTTTATAGTTACAGTGCTTGAAATGAATTGATAATATTAAATAAGTACCTTGGATATTTTCATTCTGGTTTCAAGCCTTATCTATGGGTGAAATTTTGGGGGGCTATGAAGATGGATTAGGGCATCTTACAGTTAATGATGTATTCTCCTCAGCTCAGTTATGGGGTCCTGAGCAGACTGACTATTAAAACTCAACAATTTTTCTTTGTATATTTGACCACGGATTCTATCCCTTGCGCTGAACCCTAGAACCTTTTCAGTACTTCATGCTCTCTCGTTGGACTGCTCCAACATGATCTTAATGTTAGAGTGAAGAGAGACCTTACATTTCTCCAGCACAACTGGATTATGAGAGGAAAGTGCTTTAATTTGTATCACAATCGCTTGAGTGCAAGTTTCAGTCCAAGACACGTGGGAGACCAGGCCTTTGCTGACAGCTTTCTCCTACCAATCAACATTTCTTTGGCTGATGTTTCACCCATCAGATATCTGTTTAAAAGTTAAAAGTTTTTTTTTTTTTTTTTTTTTTTTTTTGCTGTAAGAAATCCACTGATTACTGATGAGGGTTGGTTTTACACCACCAGTAACTTCTCTTGCTGCTTTCAAGATTCTGTTTGTTTTGCTTTTGACAGGTTACTTGTCAAGTAAGTTTGAGTGTGTTTGAGTTTATGTTGCTTGGAGGTTGTTGAGCATCTTGTGTGTTTATTTGTTTCCTCAGATGTGTGACCTTCTTCTGAAAGAGATCAAATGAAATAATGAAATCCACAGGCAGACAGCCCGGGCAGCGCCTTGAGCCTAGCTAAAAGTTGACCCTAAAGGCAGACAGCCCAGGCGGTGCCTTGAGCCTAGTTAACAAGTTGACCCCGGACCTAACCGAAAATGTTATCTATAGATTTCAGATGTTGTATAGACAAGCATTGTGAAAGTCCCTGTCTTGTTCTTTTTCTGTTCTAATTACTAGTGCTTGCCATATATCTCTCAACTTCCTGAGCCCAGTATAAACATATCCCTCCATATATCTCTCAACTTACTGGGCTCATCCACCACATGTCGCCCCACCATATATCTCTCAATTCAAAGACTACCATATATCTCAACTTTAGAAAGACACCACCTGGAAAGTCCCCGATAAGAGCACAGTCGTTTGTGAGAGTGCGGGAACCAATAAAAAAAAACTGCTAAATGTGTAGACTTAAAATGTTAACCAATTGTAATGCTGTAACCTAGAGAATTCCCTCGTTCCTCTGCAACTTTACAAGTCCTGTTTACATTAGGCTATAAAAGGCAAGCGCACGCATTGTTCAGGGCCCTCTTGTATGTTGTAAAACGGAGGGACCAAGTTCGAACTTGCATTAAAGATCCTTGCCGCTTGGCTTTGACTCTGGTCTCTGGTGGTCTTCTTCGGGGAATAAAAGGTCTGGGCATTACATCTGGGGGCTCGTCTGGGATTCCCCCAAGCCCACCAGACCCTTGGTCAACGGATCTACTAGAATCAATCTGCTAATAGGTGAGCCGGCTCGTCTATGTTTGTCTGTCTGTGTCCTGTCTGAATTCGTGGCTCTCTAAGTCCACCTGAGGCTGTTAGCCTGTCTGAATTCGCGGCTCTCTAAGTCCGCTCTGAATCAATCTGTGACTCACGAGGG
>NW_022142940.1:0-29245 GCF_007565055.1 Rhinopithecus roxellana | reverse complement strand
TTTTTAACCTAACTCCTAAGAAGGGCTAATTTCTTTCTCTCTTAAGCTTTAATATATTCATCAAATAGTCTCAAGATTTCTGTTTTTTTAAATTGATATCTTGATGGTATTAACAGAGAATTATCATACAGAGCCTCTTGCTCTGTCATCTACCCAGAACATTGTTATTCCCAAGTGACCTGACTTTTCCAAAAGAACCCAGGGAAAATGCAAATTTATCTTGAGAAACAACAGATAGTATCCATTACTGCAATTGACCTTGATAACAAAACAGAGCTAAATATTCTTGAATTCTAGAAAGGGAGACATACTTGAGAACTTACTTCATCCTTTGAATCCTGTGATGTTAGATTTTAAAAGCTCTCTTTTCTTAGGGATCTTTTGATTTCTGAAGTTTGATCTCCCATTACTAATCATTTAAATATACTTCTGTTTCTCAGCAACCTCCTGCCACCTGGGTATGTAATACCCTCTCTTCCAGAACTTCTTAGAATTTGTAATAGTTATCTTTTCTTGGAGGGGGGCGGGGGGAAAACAACAAAATCTTTCTTAAACAGACTGGAGGCTGGGCACGGTGGCTCACGCCTGTAATCCCAGCACTTTGGGAGGCCGAGGCGGGCGGATCACCTGAGGTCAGAGTTGGAGACCAGCCTGGCCAACATGGTGAAACCCTGTCTCTACTAAAAAATACAAAAATTAGCCGGGCATGTTGGTGCACGCCTGTCATCCCAGCTACTCGGGAGGCTGAGGAAGGAGAATTATCTGAACTTAGGAAGCGGAGTTTGCAGTGAGCTGAGGTGGCGCCACTGCACTGCAGCCTGGGCGACAGAGCCAGACCCCATTAAAAAAAAAGAAAAAAAGAAAAACCAGGTTGGAAATGGTTTCAACACAGCCACCACTATTACCTGCCTTTCACCTGGACCTTTCACCAGCTTTTTCCTGTGTTTCTCAACCTCCTTCTTAGGAGTGCATCTTGTGAGTAAATTCAAAATACCACATGCACAGGGCTCAGCAGGACCCACTGCTATGTGTTATTGTGTGCTGTGAAAGAATTGCATCCACCAGCCACGCACGGTGGCTCACGCCTGTAATCCCAGCACTTTGCAGGGCAGAGGCGGGCAGATCACGAGGTCGGGATATCAAGACCATCCTGTCAAACATGGTGAAAACCTGTCTCTACTAAAAATTCAAAAAATTAGCGGGCACCTGTAGTCCCAGCTACTCGGGAGACTGAGGCAGGAGAATGGCGTGAACCCAGAAGGCGGAGCTTGCAGGGAGCAGAGATTGTGCCACTGCACTCCAGCCTGGGCAACAGAGCCAGACTCCTCTCAAAAAACAAACAAACAAAAGACAAGAATTGCATCCACCTAGCCTCTGGCTCCAGAGTCTTACACATCTGAGTAATACCTGTGTGTACTTTTCTTTTATAAACCTAAAATAAACACACTGACAAAGGCAATGTGAGTAAGGGCTTCTCTCATTCTTGTAGACACTGCCAATCACCTTGGAGAAGAAAAGAAGTTGACCCCCTTCAGAAGAACTGTAATTGATCATTTGCAGTTGACATACAAAATACCGTGCTAGCACCCGCTGAAGATGGGAAGCTGGATGCCACTGTTAAATATTGCTAGTGTGACAATTTATATCCCTGCAATAAATAGTGTTATTACTGTAAAGCTGGGTAGGCATGACATTTCTGACTGCCTCTCCTTTTAAATAGACAGTATATAAATAATGACTGTCTGGCATTTAAACATTTCAAAGCATCACACTTTTTGTTAATACAAATGTGTGATCAGAGCCATTCATTCCCATAAATACTTTGCCTCACAATCTGAGCGTCAGCAGCCACAAGCATGTCCCATCACCCACTAAAAATGGGACACTGTAAAGTGCTGAGCATTCCAAGGGTAAAAACCAGGTTACTAGGGGGAAAAAAAGGGGGCAAAAAGCCAGCACTGTAGAATACACCATTTAAACAACCCCCTCTACATTTTTCCTAAGATTCAGCAGCAGCAGCAACAACAACAAAAATCAGTATTTCCCAGAGTGAGAAACCCTTGAATCAAAAGATGTTTTTTTGGAAAACGGTTCTTTTGGTAACTAAGTTTGGGAAGCACCACAAATTATTACCCTCCTCTTGGAGACCCGTGAACACCCAACATTTATTCCATAAATTTACCTGCATTTACCAAAGCGGGTCTTATTTAGGGGCTCAGGATGAAACAGGAAACAAATCAGAGTCCCAAACCTTCAGGAAATTTACAAGGTTTTTGTTGTTGTTTGAGATAGGGTCTGGTTCTGTTGCCCAGGCTGGAGTGCAGTGGTGCCATCACAGCTCACTGCAGCCTTGACCTCCAGGGCTCAAACAATCCTCCTGCTTCAGCCTCTTGAGTAGCTGGGATTACAGGCGCGACCCACCACACCCCTAATTTTTGTATTTTGTAGAGATGGGGTTTTGCCATGTTGCCCAGGCTGGTCTCAAACTCCTGGGCTCAAGTGATGTGCCCACCCCAGCCTCCCAAAGTGCTGGGATTAGAGGCGTGAGCCACCACGTCTGGCCAATTTACAGTTTTAAATGAACATATCTGTTTCCTGTGGGGACTGTAACAAATGACCACAAACCTGATGGCTTAAAACAACAGAAATTTGTTCTCTCACAGTTCTGGAGGCCAGAAGTCTGAAGCCCGCAGGTCAGGTCCACAGGGCCACGCCCCCTCCAGGTGCCAGGAGAGTCCCTTCTTTGCCTTCTCCAGCCTCTGGTGGCTGCCTGACTTGTGGCCACATCTTGCTTATCTCTGCCTCCTCCCCCCCATCCATGCCAAATCTCCCTCAGCCTGCCACTCATAAAGTATCTTACAATTTAGGATCTACCTGGACAATCCAGAATGATCTCTCTTCTCAATCCCTAATTTAATCAAACCTGCAAAGACCCCTTTACATGTGGTTCCAAAGATTAGGGCCTGATCTCTTTAGAGATCATTATTATTATTCAGCTGACTACAAATGGATGCAGCTCTGAGTGTCCTGTGGTAATGACTGCTTTTCTGCTTTGACCTTGAAACCTTCTCTTTGAGAAACGCCTGCCACTACCCAGAGAACCCTGGCCCCAAAAATCCACTCTGAAAAGTTCTGGTCGAGGGGCTATCTGCATTTATAGGAGGGGAGAGCTGTCCTGGTGGGCTCCTCTCAAGTTTTTTCCACCCCAGTGGGGTTCTAATGTAAATTCTCTCCAGCGACCTTGATTATATCACAGTTATAAGGCTAAAACAGAGAGAACAGCATTCCTTGGGTGTGGAGAAGCTGCACAAATACAGGTTGGGTGGTCGCAGCCCTTCCCAAACCAGGATCCCTTCTTTGCCCCCTTTGTCTCTCTGGCTCCAGACACAGAGTCTAGACCTGTCCCTGTCTACCCTTGGAAGAGCTGGAACAAGATGGAGCCTTTTTCACAAGGGACTTTCTTAAAAATTAAGAAAACAGAAAGGACACAGATGACGGAAATGAAAAGAGTGAGCTCAGGCCAGGCACGATGGCTCATGCCTGTAGCATGTTCCAGCATTTTGGGAAGCTGAGGAGGGCGGATCACTTGAGGTCAGGACCTCGAGACCAGCCTGACCAACATGGTGAAATCCTGTCTCTACCAAAAAATATAAAAAATTAGCCAGGTGTGGTGGCAGATGCCTGTAGTCCCAGCTACTTGGGAGGCTGAGGCAGGAGAATTGCTTGAACCCAAGAGGCGAAGGTTTCAGTGAGCTGAGATCGCGCCACTGCACTCCAGCCTGGGTGACAGAGAGAGATTCTATCTCAAAAAAAGAAAGAAAGAGAGAAAGAAAAGAAAGAAAAGAAAGAGAGAGAGAGAGAGAAAGAGAGAAAGGAAGAAAGGAAGAAAGGAAAGAAAGAAAGAGAGAGAGAGAGAGAAAGAAAGAGAAAAGAGTGAGTTCACAAAGTGCAGGTTACAAAATCCCTGGTTAGTTGATGCCTAGATTCTAGTTTGGCAGCACTTTTTTTTTTTTTTTTTTTTTTTTTTTTTTTTTTTTTTTTTTTTTTTTTTGGCGACAGAGTCTTGCTCTGTCCCCCAGGCTGGAGTGCAGTGGCTTAATCTCGGCTCACTGCAAGCTCCACCTCCCGGGTTCACGCCATTCTCCTGCCTCAGCCTTCCGAGTAGCTGGGACTACAGGCATCCTCCACCAGGCCCGTCTAATTTTTTTGTATTTTTAGTAGAGACAGGTTTTCACCGTGTTAGCTAGGACGGTCTTGATCTCCTGACCTCGTGATCTGCCCGCCTCGGCCACCCAAAGTGCTGGGATTATAAGCGTGAGCCACTGCGCACGGCCCAGCACTTTTTTTAATTCTGCCTCTGGCCTCGGGTCTGCTGTCTCTTGATTTTCCAGCAGGTAGCCTCCCCGCTACTTGTATTCAAGGCCAAAACCTCGACTCCATTTTTCCTATTTTGTTTCTGATGCTCTCCGTAAGCCTGCTGTCGAGTTCCAGGTTCTGGAAAGAACAAATAGAATGTTCTGTGTTTAGTCATCCAACTAAAAATGTGAGGGGCACTCACTGCCTGCCAGGCCTGCAAAATGCCTTCCCAGTTTCATGCCTGGCCAATGTACGTGGCTCCCAGACCTTCCTGAGATAAGTCTTTATTTTTCTTTCTTTTTCTTTTTTTTTTTTTTTTTTGAGATGGAATCTCACTCTGTTGGCCCAGGCTGGAGTGCAGTGGCACGACCTCGGCTCACTGTAACCTCAGCCCTCCTGGGTTCAAGCAATTCTCCTGCCTTAGCCTCCCAAGTAGCTGGGATGACAGGCGTGCACCACCATGCCCACCTAATTTTTGTATTTTTAGTAGAGATGAGGTTTCACCATGTTCACCAGGCTAGTCTTGAACTCCTGACCTCAAGTGATCCACCCGTCTTGGCCACCCAAAGTGTTGGGATTACAAGCATGAGCCACTGCACCTAGCCAACTCTTTCTTTTTTCTATGAGTGGGGGCCTCAACTAAAGGAGCTTCTGGAACTTTCAGCCTTCAGAAGCTGCCCCTTCAGGGGAAATGCATCCAACTGCGCAGCATGGATTGAGAACAGTAGAATTTTTTTTTTAAATAAGGCTTTGGACATACCATGCAGAATAGAAAGTTTCTCTGGAGCTCATAAAAAAGAAATATTAAGCAAGAAGGAAAGTCTCCTGGAGGTGTCATGGAAGCTTCGAGGTTCTGATGAGGACATGTGTGAATCATAGTATTCTAGCTTAGTCAGATGGCCGGGGAAGAGCAACCCCAATGACTGGTAGGGCTTGAGGCTCGCACATCACTGAGGCACTGTAAAGCACTAAGGCCTAAAGTCTGAATGTTCTGATGGCATTTCTCAAAAGTGCTGTGACCCTTTCTTTTTTTTTTCTTTTGAGATGGAGTCTCGCTCTGTCACCCAGGCTGGAGTGCAGTGGCATAATCTCAGCTCACTGTAACCTCTGCCCTCCTGAGTTCAAGCAATTCTCCTGCCTCAGCCTCCTGAGTAGCTGGGTTTACAGGTGCCCACCACCACACCCAGCTAATTTTCTGTTTTTTTTGGAAAGATGGGGTTTCACCATGTTGGCCAGGCTGGTCTCAAACTTCTGACCTCAGGTGATCTGCCCTCCTTGGCCTCCTAAAGTGCTGGGATTACAGGCGTGAGCCACCATGCCCAGCCTTCTGTGACCTTTCAACAGAGCTGACATCAAGTTCTTTCTTGCAGGGGATCATCTATGCCATTGTCCTCCATGGGCTCCCCCTTGATGGGGAGTTTTTAATTTAAAATATTGATGGTATATTATTATATAATTGATAATATTATATAACGGAAGTAATATATAATATATAATTAATAATATGTTGATGAGGCCGGGTGCGGGGGCTCATGCCTGCAAATCCCAGCACTTTGGGAGGCCGAGGTAGATGAATCACCTGAGGTCAGGAGTTTGAGAGCAGCCTGGCCAACGTGGCGAAACCCCTTCTCTACTAAAAAAAAAAAAAAAAAAAAAAAAAAAAAAAAAAAAAAATTAACCAGGCATGTTGGCGGGTGTCTGTAATTCCAGCTACTCAGGAGACTGAAACAGGAGAATTGCTTGAACTAGGGAGGAAGAGGTTGCAATGAGCCAAGATCGTGCCACTGCACTCCAGCCTGGGAAACAGAGTAAGACTCTATCACAAAATTAATAATAATAATAAGTTGATGACAAATATCAACGACAATGTTAATATAAGATTGATAACTGATATATTGGTAAAGAGGTCCAGGCATTGCCCTGACTGCCATGATACTGCGATAGACCCAGCAGACAGTTTTCAAGGAACTGGCATTGTAATGTGACAACACAAATAATAAGCATGTAAATAAACAAATGATTTGGCACCTTCTCCTTCATCCTCCAAGCCTGGTAAAGTGAATCCTTACCCTGTGCCACTCCTCAATGGGAAGTACCATGCAACTGGTGGCCAGGACTCCAGGAGAACAGAAGATAGAGTGAAAACAGGAAATGAAATTGTGGTTGAAGCAAAGCTGTCTCTTGCTGCATGGTGGTTGACTAGCCACAAAGTACTTTCACTTGTCCCAGTTCATGGAAGTCCTCCCAAGAACTCTGAGAGAAAACCATCATCCCCATGTGTTATCACCCTTTTCAGAGGTAAGGTCTCAAGGCTCAAGCTTGCTCAGGTTACCCAGAGCCTGCACTTAACTCAGGTCCTTCCTTCCTTGATGTTGTTCCACTGAACTCACTCAAAAGGGAAGAGACAGAGCCCCCTGAGATGATTGCTTCCAGTCCCAGGAACCAAGGGCATGCTCCAAAAGAAAAGCTGCTTCTAACACAGAATTCCATTTCTCAGATGTGGCTTTCTGGGAAGGGGAGTTGAAAATTCTCATTCTGGCCAGGTGCAGTGGCTCACACCCTGTAATCCCAGCACTTTGGGAGGCTGAGGGCGGGAGGATCACTTGAGGTCAGGGGTTTGAGACCCGCTTGGCCAATATGGTGAAACCCTGTTTCTACTAAAAATACAAACATTAGCGGGCATTGGTGGCGCATGCCTGTAATCCAGCTACTCGGGAGGCTGAGGCGGAGAATCACTTGAACCCATGAGGCAGAGGTTGCAATGAGCTGAGACTGTGCCTACTGCACTCCAGCCTGGGTAACAAGAGCAAGGACTCTGTCTCAAGAAAAAAAAAAGAAAAAGAAAAAAAGGTAAATTTCCATTCTGCAGATTCCACTCCTCTACCCACCTCAAACGTCCTTCAGAGTAGGTGCTTGGTGAGATGTTTAGCCAGGACCATTTCCCACCTGATATGATTCCAGCTCCGAAGGAGGCAGGAGAAATCCACAACCACACTTAAACTGAGCAATGGGGATTTTACAACCTGTTTTTTCAAAATAACATGTGCACTCCCACTGGTGGACAGGGAGAATGAAACCTTTGTTGATACAGCTGTGGACATTCTCCTTGAAATAGAGACCTGTTCATTGTTTACAGGGCAATGGTCAAATAGTGTACTTAAATACTAGGTTTTGAATTGACCAGATATATTGGCAGATAATAGCACTTTCTTTCTCTTCCACTGACCAAGGAGTAATAAAGAAGTCACAGGCTGGGCACGGTGGCTCATGCCTATAATCCCAGCCACTTTGGGAGGCCGAGACAGATGGATTGCTCGAGGTCAGGAGTTTGGGACCAGGCTGGGCAACATGGAAAAACTCTGTCTCTACCAAATAATAATAATAATAATCAGCCAAGTCTGGTGGCGCACTTGTAGTCCCAGTTACTCTAGAGGTTGAGGTAGGAGGATCACTGGAGCCCGGAAATCAGGATGCAGCCAGCTGTGCTGGCACTATTGCAACTCCAGCCTAGGGTGACAAAGTGAGACCCTGTCTGGAAAAAAAAAAGTCATCAATAAGAGTCCACTAAAAAAGTCACCAATAAGAGTCCAAATAACTTTATTTAGAGGATGAATAACTTTACAACTGGGTGATAGTTGCTGTTTTTCATGCTCTCAGATCACACTAGTGGATTGGATAACACTTGCTCCTTCCCCTCTCTATCCGACAGGGAAATTTTGAGGGAAGCATAAAGTCCAAGAGGGAAAATGAATTTCAGTTAGTCTAGCTGGATGAATTTTGGGGCATTCATGCAGACACCCAGTGGAGTTAGTCTTTCCACACATAAAAGACCTCTCTTGCTGGAGCTTGTACCTGGAGTTCCCCAGTTTCTTTTGACATCCCCTGGGTAGGTGTCTGGGGTGAGCATGCCTGGGTTCTTGCTTAACCTTCAACAGAGGCCTTGCCCAAGGTCAGAGAGGGCCCAGGTAGTCAATATTCTGGGATGCTGGGAGCTGAAGATGGGCTCTCAGGACTTAGCAGGATCCCTCAAGAAGAGGGCAAAAGCAATTACCAAGGAGACTACTTGCTAGGGAACAGATCTCAAATAGGAAAGCAGTCACAATCATGACTAGTTGCTTTACTGAAGTATGAGACACCAAGAGAGCTATCCTGATAAGCAATAAAATGTCTCCCCAGGCTGAGTGTGGTGGCGCACGCCTATAATCCCAGCACTTTGGGAGGCCGAGGTGGGCGGATCACCTGAGGTCAGGAGTTCAAGGACAGCCTGGCTAACATGGTTAAAACCCTGTTTCTACTAAAAATACAAAAAATTACTGGGCATGGGTGGCACGTACCTGTAATCCCAGCTACCCGGGAGGCTTGAGGCAGGAGAATTGCTTGAATCCCGGGAGGCAGAGGTTGCAGTAAGCTGAGATCACACCATTGTACTCCAGCTTGGGCAACAATAGCGAAACTCTGTCTCAAAAACAAAAAGCCTCCCCCTTCTCCCTTTCTCTTCCTTTGCCCTCTCTTTCTTCTCCATTGACTTTCTTTCAGATAAATGCTTTATTTTGTGAAACGATAGCTGCTCACAGAAAAACATTCAAAAAATATTGAAAAGTACAAAGGAAAAAAGCCTAAATTGATTGAATTCTAACCACCTGAAGGGTAACTACTGTTAACCTTTTTGTGGCAGTGTGGGTGTGTGTGTGTGTGTGTGTGCATGTGTGTGTGGTGACTTTTAAGGCTTTAACAGGCTGGGCCCGGTGGCTCATGCCTGTAATCCCAGCACTTTGGGAGGCCAAGGTGGGCAGATCACCTGAGTCAGGAGTTCAAGACCAGCCTGGCCAACATGGTGAAACCTCATCTCTACTAAAAATACAAAATACAAGATACTAAAAAATACAAAATACTAAAAGCCGGGCGTGGTGGCACTCACCTATCTTCCCAGCTACCTGGGAGGCTGAGGTGGTAGAATCACTTGAATCCAGGAGGCGGAGGCTGCAGTGAGCCGAGATAGCACACTGCACTCCAGCCGGATGAACAACAGAGCAAGACCCTGTCTCAAAAACAAAATTAAAAATAAAGCTTTAACAGAGCATATCACACTTGCAGCAAAGTGCACAAATCATCTGTGTGCCACTGATGCACACTGCTGTGCACAGCAAACCTGAAAACTGCTGTAGAGCCAGCACCCACATTGTTCCCCCTCCACGAATACATACCCCCCAACACGAATGCTAACTTATTTATCACCTCTGGGAACACTTTGGTGATGTCCTCTCAGACTTTTATGAAACACCTGTGATCTTAAAACAAACTGGTAACAACCATGCTCTCCCAAAATCAGAACTGCAAAAACAGCCCACATACCACAACTTAATTGGCATTCCTGTCTATATGACTCATTCTGCAAAACTCCTACCGGGGAGTCCATGTGCTCCTGAATCCTGGTCCACAGCCTGGCTGCCTGCTGGAGCCACCTGGGGAGCTTCAAAACTGGCGGTGCCTGGGCCCCCACCTCCAGTGTGGCTGACTTAACTGGTCCAGGTGGGGCCTGGGCATTTGTGTAGATGTATCTCTTATCTCCCCAGGGGATCCTAATGTGCCACCAAGGTGAGGTCACTTTTACTATACAAATGCACTGCAAGTAGGACTGTGAGGTGCTGTCCCAACCGACTTGACCCCACAGAGACCACTGTGAGGCCATATAGAGACCGTCATCCACTCTTGCCAATGTGAATGCTGAGGCTCAGGAGGTCATGGTTCTGTGCCTGGACTGCACAGCGTTGATGGGAGGTGCACATCCTGCCTAGAGCCCTAACCTTTTCAGCCTTGGCCCAGGTCATAGGTACAGGCCAATGGATGGAACAGAGGCAGCCCAAGCCCTGAGGAAGTGTTCCATCATCATGGGCTCATCGTCTAGGGGTGAGGCTGAGCTGGATGGGCTTGTCCAGGGAGCACAGCCTCTTGGGATTCATAGGTAGGAATCCAAGCTGGCACAGAAATGTGCCTGAACATCCACAGAATAATTCTGGAAAAACAGGCAGGAGACTGAGAGGGCAACCTGTTTTCCTCTAGAAAGGTGACACAGGTGGAGAGGGCTCAAGTGCCTGGATTGCCCAGATTTCGAATTTTTATTATCAAAGCCAGGCATGGTGGTTCACACCCGCAATCCCAGCACTTTGGGAAACTGAGGTGGGCAGATTACTTGAGGTCAGGAGTTCAAGACAAGCCTGGTCAATATGAGGAAAACCCACCTGTACTACAAATACAAAAATTAGCTGGGCGTGGTGGTAGGTGCCTGGAGTCCCAGTTACTCGGGAGGCTGAGGCAGGAGAATCGCTTGAACCCGGGAGGTGGAGGTTGTAGTGAGCTGAGATCATGCCATTACACTCCAGCCTGGGCAACAGAGTAGGACTCTGCCTCAAAGAACAACACCAAAAAATTTATTATCAAAATTTTCAAATATACAGAGAAGTAGCAAGAATGGACTACATTATTTATTATTTAAAAATGATTAAGATCTCAGAATGAAGAGATAAAAGAAGCAATGGATGGGCATTTCAAAACCATTAGGAGTTGAAATTAAGGGGGATGTTTTGTGTTTTTCCTCAATTTTTAGTTTTTTGCATCCAGAGTTTACTAGGACCTAAGCTTAATGAGGGCAGGGGTTTCTGTCTCTTTAGCTCATTACTCTTTCTCTTGTGTCTAGGACAGCTCTTAGCATACAGAGGGTAACAAATAAATCTGAGGATAAATGAGTAAATGTATGAATTGAACATGCATTGCTTTTGTATTTGGGAGGAATCTGTTCTAAACAGAGAGATATACATATATAGATATAGATAGATATCAATCAAGAAGTGTTCACTTCTTATACAAATAAACCCAGGAAAATCATCAACATCTCAGTCATTGAACCTACTAATTTATAAATGATGTGTGTATGAAAATGATGTGCAGTTTACTCATGAGGGAAAATATAGAAACAGGTGCCAAGTGGCAGGACTGGGGTCCTATGCTTTGTGTATTATCCAAATAGGGAAGAATACAGGAGTGGAGGGTCTCCTTAGTGTCCTGGGGCCTTTACCACACAACCACCCCTGTTTCCTCATCCATTTATCACCCAAGACAATGACAGTAGGGGGCCTTGCTATCTCTTTACAGCAGGGCAGAAAATGCCAGCCAAGGAAGGTGAATGAGAGACTTCAGGACTTGGCCCCAGACAGTTAACTTGGACTACATCTGTCCTGGAGGGATAGGCTGGAAGGATTGAAAATTAACCCGGTTGGGTGTGGTGGCACGCGCCTGAAATCCCAGAAGTTTGGGAAGCGGAAGGAGGTGGATTGCTTGAGCCCAGGAGTTTGAGACCAGCCTGGGCAACATGGAGAAACCCCGACTCTACAAAAAATACAAAAATTAGTGGGGTGTGGTCGTGCATGCCTGTGGTCCCAGCTACTCGGGAGGCTAAGGTGGGAGGATCACTTAAGCCTGGGAGGCCAAGATTGCAGTGAACCAAAATTGCACCTCTGTACCTCAGTCTGGGCAGCAGAGTGAGACCTTGCCAAAAAAAAAAAAAAAGCCAGGCATGGTGACTCAGGCCTGTAATCCCAGCACTTTGCTTTGGGAGGCCAAGGCAGACAGATCACTTGAGGTCAGGAGTTCAAGACCAGCCTGGCGACCATGATGAAACCCCATCTCTACTAAAAATACAAAAATTAGCTGGGCATTGTGGCACATGCTTGTAATTTTAGCTACTTGGGAGGCTGAGGCAGGAGGATTGCTTGAACCTGGGAGGCGGAGGCTGCAGTGAGCTGGATGACACTTCAGCCTGGGTGACAGAGTGAGACTTCATCTCGAAAAAATAAAATAAAATAAAATAAAATGACCTTGGGCATCCTCACGTGTCCCATCTTTAGAATCTCTCAGCATTTATAAAATGAACTGCCACATTGCAATATGTCTTCTCCCTTCCTTTTTTTTTTTTTTTTTTGAGACGGAGTCTCGCTCTGTCACCCAGGCTGGAGTGCAGTGGCCGGATCAAAGCTCACTGCAAGCTCCGCCTCCCGGGTTCATGCCATTCTCCTGCCTCAGCATACCGAGTAGCTGGGACTACAGGCGCCAGCCACCTCGGCCGGCTAATTTTTTATTTTTATTTTTTTATTTTTTAGTAGAGACGGGGTTTCATCATGTTAGCCAGGATGGTCTTGATCTCCTGACCTCGTGATCCGCCCGTCTCGGCTTCCCAAAGTGCTGGGATTACAGGCTTGAGCCACCACGCCCGGCCATCTTCTCCCTTCTTAAATAGCCTTGGGTTTATGGTGAATAACAACAAATAAAACAATAGCTAACATGTAGAAAGTGTTTACAGACTTCCAAGGGCCTTCAGCTCAAATGGTTCAGAATAGTCCTGTGATGAAAACCGTATAGTAACAATGATTCTTGTCCATTTTCTAGATGAGGAGACTGAGGTTTACTGGATTTGCCCAAAGGACAGAGGGGCTGGGACCTGAGCCAAGGTCCCTCACTTCTAGAGACAATCATCTGTACGTAACTTCCTGCAGTTGCAGGAGTTGTTCCTATTCAGTGCCCTCCCTATCTGTTCCCATGTATAACAGGATCTCATGGCAAGTGCTGGGCACTCAGGGGATGGGGTTAAATTGGGATTAGCACTGGAAAGTCCTGTTTTCTCATCGATAAAAGTAGGAGTTTAGATCAGGTGACCTTTGGGCATCCCTAAGTCCTGAGACATTTTTTTTTCTGCTCCATTTCAAAGGTCAAGAGATCAGGTCCCTGGCCAGGTAGACTCCACTGAGGGCAAAGCAAGAAGAAAAGATGTCAGTGGTGACCTTTTCCATCTGTATTTACCATCAGATATCAAAGAGACCATTGGTTTTTCACTCAGCAAACATTTATTGGGGTTACCGTGTGCTGGTATAGTTCTAGAAGCTACAGACACACAGATAATGCCTGTGTCAGCCTCCTCCCTCTGTCCAAGAGAGAGACTGGTGATTTAGAACCAGCTCAGTGAGGGTGGGGGGAAGGATGGGTGAGATTCCATGGTGCCAGAGAGAACTGCTGCCATCTTGGTGGCCTTGGGAGAGGTTGCCAAGGAAGGCTCTAGAAGAGCAGAGGCTAAAACATGGCCTTGCAGAGAGGGTCGGGGTTACCTGGTAGGTTGAGAGGCCGATGCATCTTAGAAGTGAAAAGCAGGCATCTTCCGTGCAATATGCCCCTGTGTTTTCATCTCCCAGTCCATCTTCAGCTTTCTCATTCAGCTTTCTCTCAGTGATGATGAGAAAATCCTTAGTCCACTACTCTGTGAAAAGCTGTAGACAGTTCTCTGACGTACAACAGGATGAAATGGTTTCCCTCCAGGAATCAATGAATGAGGAGGAAGGAATCTCCTCCTGAGACCATTTGAACCTCAGTGTCCTTTCCTGCCCCAACTAGCTCACCTAGCAGTCAAGGTACATACCAGAAACTACCCATGTGCCACGTGGGAGGGGCCCTAGCCAACAGGTAGGAGAAACGGAAGCTGTCCGATAACTTTTTTTTTTTATATGGAGTCTTGCTCTGTCACCCAGGCTTGAGTGCAGTGTCGCCATCTCGGCTCACTGCAACTTCCTTTCCCAGGTTCAAGCAATTCACCTGCCTCAGCCTCCCAAATAGCTGGGGACTACAGGTGCACATCACTATGCCTGGCTAATTTTTGTATTTTTAGTAGAGATGGGGTTTCACTATGTTGGCCAGGCTGGTCTCGAACCCCTGATCTTCTGATCCACCCGCCTCGGCCTCCCAAAGTGCTGGGATTACAGGCATGAACCACCGCTCCCAGCCACTGTCCAATAACTTTCTTTTCCCCACTAACTGTCATCCTTCCCGGGATTGTTAGAAAATGGAATTCCTGCTACCTGCAGCCTCTAAGCCTCTGCTGCTGGGTTTATGTTGAGTTTTAACTGCCATTTCTGTGTTCTTGGGTCCTTCCCAAACTTCCAAACAGTATTTGTTTGGAAATGCTTCTGCTTCTGTTTTGGACCGTGATGAAACATTTCCATAAATTATGTCCGTTGAGACCCAACAAAAATGGTAAGCATACGTGCAACACTTCAGACTTTGCTACTGTTGCTAGGTCGTCCCAGCCCATGGCAGAACCAATCATCACTGGAGAAGTGAATCAGCTGACATAGGAGCTCCTTGCCTAACACAGGGGCTTTTGCATCTATCCTGCTAAGCACACATGTGCAGAGGAGAGTCCCTTGGAATCAGCAGCCAATGTCCTCATTTCCCTGGGTGGCATTTTGCCAAATCTGTATTCCACAGGAGGTCCTGACTCCCCTCCTTCACTTTTTCCCAGGAGAGCTGCTCATCCAGTGGCATTGAAAATGGGCTTTGAGGCCAGGTGCAGTGTCTCACGCCTGTAACCCCAGCACTTTGGGAGGCCGAGGCAGGCGGATCACGAGGTCAGGAGATCGAGACCATCCTGGCCAACATGGTGAAATCCCATCTTCACTAAAACTACAAAAATTAGCTGGGTGTGGTGGCACGTGCCTGTAATCCCAGCTACTCGGGAGGCTGACCCAGGAGGTGGAGGTTGCAGTGAGCTGAGATCCCACGACTGCACTCCAGCCTGGTGACAGAGTGAGACTCTGTCTCAAAAAAAACATACAAATAAAAATAAAAGAAAGAAAAGAAAATGGGCTTTGTTGCTTCCCTGAGTCATCTCCACCTTCCCCTAAACTCTTCTCCCAGGTTGGTCCTTTTCTTCTCAGGGTCCAGGTTTCATTCATGATGTTCCTCTTGTCTGGAAAGACCCCCTCCTGCTCCCTGCACTCCTCCCTCCTTCTGCTGCTTTCTCTCCTTCTCCCAGGTATATATCAAACCCAGGCTCCCCAAGAAGCCCACCCACTCTGATGGCAGGCCCTGCTGTGTGATGCTCGTGGTTGGCTGATCTTCTCATCTCCACATGAATGGAAGGTGCCACAAGGATGGGAACCACCTTCCTCACCTTTGTTCCCTGGGAAGCACTTGTCACATGCCCTGTGTGTCCCAGATGCTTCGTGGGTGAGCACGTATTGAATTGGAATCTCCAGAAGGAGCAGGAGAATACACAGCCTAACAGCCAGAGAAAATGTGTGGAAATCATTCCATATTTTCTTCATGTATCCAGTGGAAATACTGTAAACAGCAGGACCACTATCCTGTAGGCAGATGTCATTTACTTTGTGCATAGACTTTCTTAACAAACACTTATGAGGCACCACCTGCACACAAGGGCTTGCGGGGTGGGAAATACCAACAAAAAAGCCCCCACTTAAGATATTTAGCTAGTGCCTGAGAAAATAAAATAATTGTTAGGGTGTGTTTATTTGAAAGTTTTGGGAAAAAAAAACACTTAGGTGGTGTTTATAATTCTTAAAAGAATTACTTTTTTTTTAAAGTGCTTAGCATTCTTCAGTGGGAAAGACCTTGAAAAGTACATCCTTTGTTGCTCTATAAAGTAAATGAATTCTGTTCTCTGCAATGATGACATTTTCTAGTACTTATATTGAGAAAAGTGGAAAGTTTAACTCCTAACCATTGTCATTTCTTTCCAATTTAATGTCAAAACATTGTTTTTTACCATTAAGGATAGAAATAGTCTAACAGGTGTGCTATGGTGTGCTATGAACAAAATGATAAATTCACGTACCATAAAATTCACCCATTTAAAGTGTTAAATTCAATGGTGTTATATATTCATAGAGTTATGCAATCATCCACCATGATCTAATTTTAAAATGTAGTTTTTCTTTTCTTTCCTTTTTTTTTTTTTTTTTTTTTTAAAGACAAGGTCTTGCTCTGTCACCCAGGCTGGAGTGCGGTGGCTTGATCGTAGTTCACTATGGCTTCGAACTCTTGGGCTCAAGCAATCCTCCTGCCTCAGCCTCCAGAGCAGCTAGGACTACAGGTACATGCTACCATGACCAGCTAATTTTTATTTTTTATTTTTTTGTAGAGATAGGATCTCACTATGTTGCCAAAGCTGGTTTGGAACTCCTGGGCTCAAGCAATCCACCCGCCTCAGCCTCCCAAAGTGCTGGGATTATAGGTGTGAGCCACTGACCCGGTCTAATTTTAGAACATTTTCATCACCCCAAGAAAAAACTCCAAACCTTTTAGCAGTCATTCCTTACTCTCTTCACCACCCCTAGCCTTAGGCAAACACTAATCTACTTTCTTTATAGATGTGCCTATTCTAGACATTTTATATAAATAGAATCATATAATATGTGCTATTTTATTCATGGCTTTTTTCACTTAGCATACTGTTCTCAAGATTTATCCACATTGTAGTATATATCAGTACTTCATTCCTTTTTATGGCTGGATAATATTCCATTATATGGATACCACATTTTATCTATTCATAGTTGATAAACACTTGAGTTGTTTCCACTTTTTTACTATTATAAATAATGCTGCTATGAACATTTATGTATAAGCTTTTGTGGATGTAGATTTCATTTTTCTCTCTCTATCTCCTTTTTTTTTTTTTTTTTTTTTGACAGAGTCTCACTCTGTTGCCCAGTCTGGACTGCAATGCCACCATCTTGGCTCACTGCAGCCTCCACATCCTGGGTTCAAAAAATTCTCCTACTTTAGCCTCCCAAGTAGCTTGGATTACAGGCATGTGCCACCACACCCAGCTGATTTTTGTATTTTTAGTAGAGACAGGGTCTCACCATGTTGGCCAGCCTGGTCTCGAACTCCTGACCTCAGGTGATCTGCCCACCTTGGCTTCCCAAAGTGCTGGGATTATAGGCGTGAGCCACCACGCCTGGCCAGATTTCATTTCTCTTAGGTAAATACCTAGGAGTGGAATTGCCAGGTCATATGGCTACTCTGTGTTTAACATTTTGAGAAACTGTGACACTGTTTTCCACAGTGGCTGCATTATTTTACATTTCTACCAGCAGTATATGAGGTTTCCAATTTCTCCATCATCCTTACTACTACTTGCTTTTTGTTATTGCCATCTTAGAGGATGTGAAGTGGTATCTCATTGTGGTTTTGATTTGCATTTCCCTGATGGCTAATGATGTAGAGCAGTGGTCCCCAACCTTTTTGCCACCAGAGGCCAGTTTTGTGCAAGACAATTTTTCCACAGATGTGGGGTGGAGGGAGAGGGAGGGCTTCGGAATGAAATTGTTCCATCTCAGATCATCAGGCATTAGTTAGATTCTCATAAGGAGTGTGCAAAATAGATCCCTCACATGTGAGTTCACAATAGGGTTCGTGCTCTTATGAGAATCTAATGCTGCAGCTGATCTGACAGGAGGCAGAGCTCAGGCAGTAATGCTCACTGGCCTGACTCTCACCTCCTGCTGTGCAGCTGGGTTCCTAACAGGCCACACGGACTGGTACCAGTCCACTGCCCAGGGCTTGTGGACTCCTGATGCAAAGCATCTTTTCTTGTGCTTATTGGTCATTGTATACCTTCTTTGGGGAAATACCTAATCAAATATTTTGCTTATTTTACAGTTGGGTTATTTGTCTTTTTGTTATTGAGCTGTATGAATTCTTGTTGGGTGTGGGGGCTTACATTTGTAATCCCAGCACTTTGAGAGGCCAAAGCAGGGGGATCGCTTGAGCCCAGGAGTTTGAGACCAGCCTGGGCAACATGGTGAAACCTTGTCTCTACAGACAATATAAAAATTAGGCAGGCTTGGTGGCACATGCCTGTTGTCCCAGTTAACTTGAAAGGCTGAAGTTGGAGGATCGCTTGAGCCCAGGAGGTCCAGGCTGCAGTGAGCCGTGACTGTGCCACTGCACTCCAGCCTGGGAGAAAGAGCGAGACTCTGCCTTAGGAAAACAAACAACAACAACAACAACAAAACAAAACAAAAAACAGAGAGAAAGAATTCTTTACGTATTGTGGATGTTAGTCCCTTATCAAACATAGGATCTGGCTGGGCATGGTAGCTCACGCCTGTAATCCCAGTACTTCGGGAGGCCAAGGTGGGTGGCTCACTTGAGGTCAGGAATTTGAGACCGGCCTGGCCAACATGGTGAAAGCCCGTCTCTAGTAAAAATACAAAAAAATTAGCTGGGCATGGTGGTGCACACCTGTAGTCCCACCTACTTGGGAGGCTGAGGCAGAAGAATTGCTTGAATCCAGGAGGCAGAGGTTGCAGTGAGCCGAGATTGCACCACTGCACTCCAGCCTGGGGGACAGAGAGAAACTCCATCTCAAAAAAAAAAAAAAAAAAAAAAAAAAAAAAAAAAAAAAAAAAAAAGGCTCTTCAAATATTTTTCCCCCATTTTTTTCCAATTTGGCTTTTTTACTTTCTTCCTTTTTTTGGCCTTACTTTCTTAACAACAAGGTGTTTTTTAAAAACCTTAGGTGTTTTGAAAAAGTGAAACCAATGATTCAACTTATCTAGACTTTTCTGTAATATCTGTACAGCTAACTCACTATTTTAGAATGATTTGTGTCTCCTGGCTTTCAGTATTCTACTGTGAAAAGTTATGAAGTTTCAAGTTTCAAGTCTATAAGAAGACTGATTTGGATTTGTGTCCTCTCCCTGCGTGTTTATTGAGGCTTTCCTTGGCCACTTTGTTATTTCCCATTTATAAAACATGGCCAAGTTCCTGTGAATGATTGTTTTCAAGGAAATTTCTTTGTAATTGAAAAGGAACTAAATAATATAATATATGTTTGCTATGAACACAGTGTGGCAGCTTTGAATTCATAGGATTTCAGGCTATCAGTGTAAATCAGGAAAGGGCTTCCAGGGAGAGAAAGTGAGAGTGAAAGCAGTGAGAGTGAGAGCAGGCAGGGGCAGAAGAGAGGGCTGGAGGCTTCCTAGCAGGGGAACCCCAAAGAGCACATTCTTTGGGAAGTGACCACTCACTGGAGCAAGGAGCCTTGGGGATGGAATCCTTGCCAGTGCAGTGTGTGTGTGTGTGTTTGTGTGTGTGTGTGTGTGTGTGTACATGTGCATGAGCTGAGAGAGGAGGAGGAGGAGGAGGCGGGGGAGGCAGGGCAGAAGGTATCTTTTCCCATTGAGACATTTTTTGGTCTTTTAAAACCTCTTCAGTGAGCCCAGTCTTTGTAAACATACCTGTATGCCCAATTCTCTCCAGCTCAAGAAATATAGGGGCCTGATTGTTCTCGGAATTGTATCTACCATTTTTTTAAAGGAGGCCTCAGCTCTGCCCTCATGCTTAAAGCTCTCTCCTGCACATGTGTATGCATTATATCCTCCCTAGGTAATCAGTCACTCGCAAAAGGTCCTGATCCCACTGCAAATTAAATTCCATTCCAGTTTTTTGAACTTCACATATTTAGTTCATGACATAGGGGCCCTGGAAATGTTAAATCTAAAACTTGGTGTGGATTGTTAACTAAAAACTTGGGACTTGGTCTGAAGCCCCCATTCATCTGAGCAGCAAGAGGAACACGTGGTGGCGAAGCCTGCGAGCTGTCTATTCTCAGCTATAAATAGGAATGGTTTGTTTTGCAGCTCTCCAGCTTTTAGGCACATAATATTTGCCAGCATGTATGCTATCACATCCCTGCTATCTGCATTCATACAAACCATGGATCCCATGCTCTTGTCTTACTTTCCCGTTGCAACTGCAATTCTTTGTTGATAAATACCTTTTATCTCAATGATGTGGACATAATATCCACACTCTTCTCCCAATGTGTGTGAAAGACAGAAGAAGAGAGAAGAAGAAAACAGACATGGAGGACCTACTAGGAGCCATAAGCTTTGCCCGGCGCTTTCTTTACTCTAGCAAGGACATTAAATGCACTTAGCGATCATTAGTTCCGTGGCTACCATGAGCCAGAGAATTTCCACACATCATCTCTTGGAGACAGGTATTTTTTCAGCCTTCAATGATGTTAAGTAATTTGCTGGAAGTCACATCTTCTGAGCTTGGATGTGAGGTCAGTAGGTTCTGATTTGGAGCTTTGTTAGCTTTGAATTTTAAATTTAAAATGTGAGCCTTTGGAGAAGTAGATGGCTTTTTTTATCACCTAAAAACAAAATACTCTTTCTGAGGAATGGCTTTGCAGAACTGCATCTACAGCAATTCAGCCTGGGGCATGGAGCCAGATGACCTGGGTTTGAATCCTGACTCTACCCCTTGCTGGCTCTGTGACCTTGGGCAACAATTTAACCTCCCTGTCCTCATCTGTAAAATGGGCATAGTGATGATGGTAATGCTATCTACTCAAAAAGGTATTGTGGCTGGGTGCAGTGGTTCATGCCTGTAATCCCAGCACTTTGGGAGGCTGAGGCAGGTGGACTAAAAACTTGAGATTTGGTCCCAACTTGAGGTTGGGAGTTCAAGACCTTCTTGGTCAACATGGTGAAACCCCATCTCTATTGAAAATACAAAAATTAGCCAGGCATGGTGGCAGGCACCTGTAATCCCAGCTACTCAGGAGACTGAGGCAGGAGAATTCCTTGAACCTGGGAGGTGGAGGTTGCAGTGAGCCGAGATTGCTCCACTACACTCCAGCCTGGGCGATAGAGAAAGACTCAGTCTCAAAAAAAAAAAAGTGTTGTTAGGATCTGGTAAGATGACCTATGATGTGTGATAAGCCCTCAATATTAGCCACTATGACTAAGACTTGCATATACAACCAGAGCTGGAATGCCAAGCTACAAGATTACTTTCCCAGGTGTTGAATTAAATAAATTCATTTGAAAGTAATCAGCATCTTTCCTTCCTTCCCTCCCTTCCTTCCTTCCTTCCTTCCTTCCTTCCTTCCTTCCTTCCTTCCTTCCTTCCTTCCTTCCTTCCTTCCTTCCTCCCTTCCTCCTTCCTTTCTCTCTCTCTCTTTCAATGCAAGGGTGGGCTTTCCTAGCAGTCACATATAACTTAGTTAATTCAACAAATGCTTGTAGAACCCTACTGTGGTGCTAAGTGCTGTGCTGAGTGCGGGCTAGAGATTTGGTAGTGAAAACACAGATGGCACATTCCCATTCTGCAGACTGTGGAGCTCACAGTCTAGTGGGAAAGACACCAATGATACAATCAGACCTACCAGAGGGGAATGCTTTCTCATAAAGTCAACTCTGAGGTAAAGTTTTTTTAAATCTTCTAAAATTTACCCTGAACTGTGTTTTTTTTTTCTTTGCCTAAGAAATTATTGCTTTACGAAATTGTATGTTGTGTATTTTCATAAGTTTCTTCATCCAGCATATGCTATATGTACATGAAAAGTCTGTATATTTATATACATTTCTACACAAACCTTGTTGACAAATTCTGCTTAATGTTAGTTCCAATTACAAATGGTAAAATTCAATGCTTTTCACACATCACATATTTAAGTAGTTTTAAAAAAGAAATATCTTAAAATGCCAACTGGAATCTTTTCGGAGCAAAATGTCATTTTAATGAGAATTTATGATGTAGCAGTGGATGGAATATGTTCTGGTTTTTTTTAAATGTACGTTTGGTCTTTCATGAGGCTATTAGAGAGTCCAGAGAACCCTCACTTTTCCTTCTGGATGCCATCAGATTCCTAGAAGGCATCCTGGGGCTTTTTTCTGTTCTTGATGTCTGATCTTAAATGACTCGGGGCTGTGAACTCCTGGTAAACCAGTGAGTCATAGATTCTGCTCCAAGACACTCTTCAGGCGTGAGGAGTGCTAAGAAAGCAAAACTGATCGAAATGGGTGTGGCTGAGGGGCCCTTCCACAAAGCAAGGTAGCTTTGGACACAGGCTGTTGCTTCTAGAAAGGAGAGGTTGCATGTGCAAAGGATGCGTGATGGTTTGGTGATGTGGTAGATGTGGGACAGGAACCAGTTGGGTGTCAACAATGACGAAGTGCCAAGCTGCATGTTCCCCTCCCATGTCTGGCTCAGGAGCCTTCCAACTCACACAACACACAATAGTAAAAAAAAAGAACAAAACAAACCAATCATTTGTTTTGGAAGTTTAACTTCTGGAGAGAGAAGACTCCTTCCCACCCAGGTTTGGACATTTTAAAGACCTGGAGAAAATTTCAGAGTGGGAGTAGTGTGCAGTGCCATTCTTTCTTGGGGTCCCTCTGGGACATATTCACAGGGGACTTCAATGCTTGCCCTTGGCAAGTGAAAAAGCCCAAGCATCATGGCCAAGCTGTGGAAACCATGTGATCTAGTTCCAGATACAATGCAATAATGAAAGGAAATATTGTATCATCCTGATTACCTTTAAATAGCTCCCTCTTCATCACTCCCTTTTAAATACACACACACATGCACACATCTCTTTGGAAGTGGCAGAAGCCAAATGCTTGGAGTTTCCTGGCATTTGAGCTTTGTCTCAGCAGCTCTCAAATGTATACACTGCTCTTCACATCCACTTTGAAGTTAAACGGCACAGCTCCTTTTTTACACAGATACCATTATGACAATAAACATCTCGCCATCCTCGTGACTCCCTGTCTACCCTAGCCTTATGTAATTCTCTGGCACACTCACTTTTTCTATGTGTCTTTTAGTGCCTGTTTGTATCATGTAGATTTTAGGTCCATCTGGTAATGACTGTATCTTTCTGTACACAATGTATTCAGTTACCGTTAAACAATAAGTTATTTGATATCAGCAATGTGTGCCCCTGGGAGACAGGACTGTTGGAGGGCAGCGGGAGCTAGAAGCAGGAGGGTTGCAACACCTCTCAAAAAACAGCTTTCCGTTTCTCCCAGGCACCAGGGTGGAGCACGTCTATTCCCCTCCACTGGCACTGATCCTGGTGCTCCAGAAGAAACCAGAATGGCCTCAGGGTCGCTTTGCAAAGCAGAGATTTGGCCTTGAAGTGCCAGAACAGAGGGAGTTGCGTCAGTCCTGGGTACTAGTAAGCAGCTGCCCGGGCTGATGTTAAAGCCACCGAAGATGGAAGGGGCTAGAGAGGGTGTCTGGAGGTTACTCTCCTTTCACTCCTACCCATATCAAATTGGCATTGCTGTGGCTCAGAGTATGAAAGATTAATCTTTCCTTTACTTCCCCTCCTTGTGAAGCAAGGGAGACCACCTGCTTGTAGAAAACTGGTTGAGGGTGAGTTTTCAAGGGTCCCTTGTAGTGATATCACCAAGGCGGGGCTTGCAGATGAGGCAGGGGGTTACCACTCCCAAAACTGTTTTCAAAATGACCCCCCAACCCCCAAAGAGAAAGAATTTCTTAGTTGCTCCTTAGACGGTAGCCATGGATCCACACGAGCTTCTCCTAAGAGTTTATTAGAATCACAGAATCACAGAACTTGAAGCACTTCCCGACTAGAGTCACCATTTTAACAAGATTCCCCAGGAATTCATGTGCATGTTGGAATCAAAGAAGTGCTGCTCTAAGCCAATGATCTCCTTTCTCACTGTACAGTGGAGCATCTGGGAATTTTTTTTTTTTTTTTTTTTTAAGATGAGATCTCACTCTGTCACCCAGGCTGGAGTGCAGTGGTGTGATCATGGCTCACTGCAGCCTCGACCCCCAGACTGAAGTGATCCTCCCACCTCAGCCTCCTGAGTAGCTGGGACTACAGTCGTGCACCACCACACCCAGCTACTTTTTTGTATTTTTTTTTACAGATGGGGTTTCTCCATGCTGCCCAGGCTGGTCTGGAACCCCTGGGTTCAAATGAGCTGCCTGCCTGCCTCGGCCTCCCAAAGTGTTGGGATTACAGGTATGAGCCCCTGTACTCAGTCATATCTGGGAAACTTTCAAAAAGGACCCAGGTCCCTGGCCCTCCTCTAGCGACCCCATGTAGTTTAAGAACTATTGATATATATGAGCCTGGGCTTTGGAGCCAGACTGACTGGGTCTGTGTCTTCCCTAGCCTCTTAGTAGATGTATCCATTTGGGACAGCTCTATGGTTGCTTCTTGGTCTACAGAACCAGATAAATAATAGTCATTGTCTCGTAAGATTATTGTGAAGTTTAAAAGAGATGGTATAAGTAAACTCTGAAGTATAGTAAGTCCTCAATAAACAATACCTATTATTATCTGAACAGGTTTGCAACAAGTCCCCCACAGCCCTCATCTCGCTCAGTCCCAAGTCCCTTCAGTGTTGACACTATGGAGCAAGTTTTTGGTGATCCATTATACTTGGCAATTTCCTTGAGTATATTGGCCACTATTTCTTCTTCTCTCTCTCTCTCTCTTTTTTTTTTTTTTTTTTGAGACGGAGTCTCGCTGTGTCACCCAGACTGGAGTTCAGTGGCACGATCTTGACTCACTGCAACCTCTGCCTCCAGGGTTCAAGCGATTCTTTCACCTCAGCCTCCCAAGTGGCTGGGATTACAGGTGTCCACCACCCTGCCCTGCTAATTTTTGTATTTTTAGTAGAGACGGGGTTTCATCATGTTGACTAAGATGGTCTTGAACTCCTGACCTCAGGTGATCCACCTGCCTTGGCCTCCCAAAGTGCTGTGATTACAGGTGTGAGCCACCACGCCCAACCCACTCTTTCTAAATTGGCAATCTCTTTGGTCTTCTTCAGTAAGTTGAATGGGTTCTCATTGCCTGATGATCAATACTGGAGGAATCATCCCTTAAACAACAACAAAACCAAAACTAACCAATCAAACAAACAAACAAAACATTGAAAGCAGGAACCAAATTATATAGCAAATGATGGGAAAAACAGTATAACTGGAGCTTAATACCAAAAACATAAGCTAAAATTTAACCAAAATTCTGGCCATAGCAACCATGTACCAATTTAAATAAGAACAAGGGTGACTCAGCTGTTGTCTTTGGTAGTAGGGTTTTGCCAGAACAGTTCCAGAGTGATAAAATATAATGCGATTTTTTTCATCAGGGCTGACCTTTGAGGCTTTTTTTTTTTTTTTTAAACAATTCATACTATCATCATTTTGTGGCCAATTTGGTTTTTCTTTGCCTGTATTGTTAGATATTTATAGTGTCATCATCATCAGAAAGAGGTTGACCTAAAATAATATTTATGTGAGACCAGATTTAATGGCTCATGCCTATAATCCCAGCACTTCAGGAACCCAAGGTGGGAGGGTCACATAAAGCCAGGAGTTTGAGACCAGCCTGAGCAACAAAAACGAGACCCTGTCTCTACAAACAAAAAATTTAGCCGAGCACAGCGGCGTGTGCCTGTGGTCCCAGCTAATTGGGCAGCTGAGGCAGGAGGATCGCCTGAGCCCGTAAGTTGAGGCTGCAGTGAACTATGACTATACCACTATACTCTAGCCTGGGTTACAGTGTGAGACCCTGTCTCAACAAACAACAGCAACAAAATAGTGATGTGATAGGTGTGAGTGGGTGTTACTTTACATCTGGAAGCCTATTTAATTGAGAATAAATATTAAAAGTGATTAGTTTGGGCTGGGTGGCTCACGCCTGTAATTCCAGCACTTTGGGAGGCCAAGGCGGATATATCACCTGAGGTCAGGTGTTCAAGACCAGCCTGGCCAACATGGCAAAACCCCATCTCTACTAAAAATATAAAAATTAGCCGCACCTGGTGGTGCTTGCCTGTAATTCCCTGGCACATGCCTGTAATTCCAGTTATTGGGAAGGTTGAGGCAGGAGAATTGCTTGAACCCAGGAGGTGGAGGTTGCAGTAAGCCAAGATGGCACCACTGCACTCCAGCCCAGGCAAAAGAGCCAGACTCTGTCTCAAAAGAAAAAAAAAGGGAATTAGTAAATTTGTATATTTTTAAAAGTTCAAATTAGATTTAAATATTAAGGATCCTTCTATCAGTATTTATATCCAAAAACTGACAGTTATGAGGTCACATAGAGAGGTCAAAGAGACCACAACATGGAGTATTGACTGACAAACTGATCACTTTTTTTTTTTTTTTCTCTTATTGGAGACAAAGTCTCGCTCTGTCACCCAGGCTAGAGTGCAGTGGCGCGATCTTGGATCACTGCAACTTTCACCTCCTGGATTCAAGCTATCTTCCTGCCCTCTGCCTCCCAAGTAGCTAGGATTACAGACGTGTACCATCATGCCCGGCTAGTTTTTGTATTTTAAGTAGAGACAGGGTTTCATCATGTTGGCCAGGCTAGTCTTGAACTCCTGACCTCAACTGATTCACCTGCCTTGGCCTCCCAAAGTGCTGGGATTACAGGCGTGAGCCACCCAGCCCAAACTAATCACTTTTAATATTTATTCTCAATTAAATAGGCTTCCAGATGTAAAAGTAACACCCACTCACACCTATCACATCACTATTTTGTTGCTGTTGTTTGTTGAGACAGGGTCTCACACTGTAACCCAGGCTAGAGTATAGTGGTATAGTCATAGTTCACTGCAGCCTCAAACTTACGGGCTCAGGCGATCCTCCTGCCTCAGCTGCCCAATTAGCTGGGACCACAGGCACACGCCGCTGTGCTCGGCTAAATTTTTGTTTGTAGAGACAGGGTCTCGTTTTTGTTGCTCAGGCTGGTCTCAAACTCCTGGCTTTATGTGACCCTCCCACCTTGGGTTCCTGAAGTGCTGGGATTATAGGCATGAGCCATTAAATCTGGTCTCACATAAATATTATTTTAGGTCAACCTCTTTCTGATGATGATGACACTATAAATATCTAACAATACAAGGCAAAGAAAAACCAAATTGGCCACAAAATGATGATAGTATGAATTGTTTAAAAAAAAAAAAAAAGCCTCAAAGGTCAGCCCTGATGAAAAAAATCGCATTATTTTATCACTCTGGAACTGTTCTGGCAAAACCCTACTACCAAAGACAACAGCTGAGTCACCCTTGTTCTTATTTAAATTGGTACATGGTTGCTATGGCCAGATAATTTTGGTTAAATTTTAGCTTATGTTTTTGGTATTAAGCTCCAGTTATACTGTTTTTCCCATCATTTGCTATATAATTTGGTTCCTGCTTTCAATGTTTTGTTTGTTTGTTTGATTGGTTAGTTTTGGTTTTGTTGTTGTTTAAGGGATGATTCCTCCAGTATTGATCATCAGGCAATGAGAACCCATTCAACTTACTGAAGAAGACCAAAGAGATTGCCAATTTAGAAAGAGTGGGTTGGGCGTGGTGGCTCACACCTGTAATCACAGCACTTTGGGAGGCCAAGGCAGGTGGATCACCTGAGGTCAGGAGTTCAAGACCATCTTAGTCAACATGATGAAACCCCGTCTCTACTAAAAATACAAAAATTAGCAGGGCAGGGTGGTGGACACCTGTAATCCCAGCCACTTGGGAGGCTGAGGTGAAAGAATCGCTTGAACCCTGGAGGCAGAGGTTGCAGTGAGTCAAGATCGTGCCACTGAACTCCAGTCTGGGTGACACAGCGAGACTCCGTCTCAAAAAAAAAAAAAAAAAGAGAGAGAGAGAGAGAAGAAGAAATAGTGGCCAATATACTCAAGGAAATTGCCAAGTATAATGGATCACCAAAAACTTGCTCCATAGTGTCAACACTGAAGGGACTTGGGACTGAGCGAGATGAGGGCTGTGGGGGACTTGTTGCAAAACCTGTTCAGATAATAATAGGTATTGTTTATTGAGGACTTACTATACTTCAGAGTTTACTTATACCATCTCTTTTAAACTTCACAATAATCTTACGAGACAATGACTATTATTTATCTGGTTCTGTAGACCAAGAAGCAACCATAGAGCTGTCCCAAATGGATACATCTACTAAGAGGCTAGGGAAGACACAGACCCAGTCAGTCTGGCTCCAAAGCCCAGGCTCATATATATCAATAGTTCTTAAACTACATGGGGTCGCTAGAGGAGGGCCAGGGACCTGGGTCCTTTTTGAAAGTTTCCCAGATATGACTGAGTACAGGGGCTCATACCTGTAATCCCAACACTTTGGGAGGCCGAGGCAGGCAGCTCATTTGAACCCAGGGGTTCCAGACCAGCCTGGGCAGCATGGAGAAACCCCATCTGTACAAAAAAAAATACAAAAAAGTAGCTGGGTGTGGTGGTGCACGACTGTAGTCCCAGCTACTCAGGAGGCTGAGGTGGGAGGATCACTTCAGTCTGGGGGTCGAGGCTGCAGTGAGCCATGATCACACCACTGCACTCCAGCCTGGGTGACAGAGTGAGATCTCATCTTAAAAAAAAAAAAAAAAAAAAATTCCCAGATGCTCCACTGTACAGTGAGAAAGGAGATCATTGGCTTAGAGCAGCACTTCTTTGATTCCAACATGCACATGAATTCCTGGGGAATCTTGTTAAAATGGTGACTCTAGTCGGGAAGTGCTTCAAGTTCTGTGATTCTGTGATTCTAATAAACTCTTAGGAGAAGCTCGTGTGGATCCATGGCTACCGTCTAAGGAGCAACTAAGAAATTCTTTCTCTTTGGGGGTTGGGGGGTCATTTTGAAAACAGTTTTGGGAGTGGTAACCCCCTGCCTCATCTGCAAGCCCCGCCTTGGTGATATCACTACAAGGGACCCTTGAAAACTCACCCTCAACCAGTTTTCTACAAGCAGGTGGTCTCCCTTGCTTCACAAGGAGGGGAAGTAAAGGAAAGATTAATCTTTCATACTCTGAGCCACAGCAATGCCAATTTGATATGGGTAGGAGTGAAAGGAGAGTAACCTCCAGACACCCCTCTAGCCCCTTCCATCTTCGGTGGCTTTAACATCAGCCCGGGCAGCTGCTTACTAGTACCCAGGACTGACGCAACTCCCTCTGTTCTGGCACTTCAAGGCCAAATCTCTGCTTTGCAAAGCGACCCTGAGGCCATTCTGGTTTCTTCTGGAGCACCAGGATCAGTGCCAGTGGAGGGGAATAGACGTGCTCCACCCTGGTGCCTGGGAGAAACGGAAAGCTGTTTTTTGAGAGGTGTTGCAACCCTCCTGCTTCTAGCTCCCGCTGCCCTCCAACAGTCCTGTCTCCCAGGGGCACACATTGCTGATATCAAATAACTTATTGTTTAACGGTAACTGAATACATTGTGTACAGAAAGATACA
>NW_022142939.1:0-12842 GCF_007565055.1 Rhinopithecus roxellana | reverse complement strand
ATAGACATAATAGAGATAGGTATAAAAATATAGATGTAATAGTTTAATAGATATAGTTGTGAAATATAGATATAATACATATAGGTATAAAAATAGATGCAATAGATATAATATATAGACAGATAAATATAATAGATATAGGTATAAAATATAGATATATAGATATTAGATATAGTATAAAATATAGTTTTAATAGATGTAGGTATAAAATACAGATATAATAGATATAATAGATATAGGTATAAAAATATAGACAGAATTGATATAATAGATATAGGTATAAAATATAGATATAGATATCATGGATATAGGTATCAAATACAGATATAATAGATATAGGTATAAAATATAGAAATAGTGGAATATAATAGATATGTATGAAATATAGACTTAATGATATAATAGATGTAGGAATAGATTATAGACATAATAGATATAATAGATAAAAATACAATATATAGTTATAATAGATATAATAGATTTGGCATAAAATATAGAAATAGATATAGGTATGAAATATAAAATAGTAGATATAATGATATAGGTAAACAATATAGACATAAGAGATATAAAAGATATAGGTATAAAATATAGATATAATAAATATAATCGATACAGGTATAAAATATAGACATAATAGATATATGTATAAAGTATAGACGTAATAGATATATAGATAATCGGTATGAAATATAGACATAATACATACAAAAGATATAGGTATAAAACATAGACATAATAGATACAATAAATATAGGTATAAAATATAGACATAATATATATGATATAATAGGTATAAAAATAGACATAATAAATATGATAGATATAGGTATAAACATAGACAAAATAGATATAATAGAAATTGGTATAAAACATAAACATAATAGATATAATAGATATAGGTATAAAAATATAGACATAACAGATATAATAGATATAGGTATACAATATAGACATAATAGATATAATATAGGTATAAAATATAGATATAACAGGTATAAGAGATGTATAAAATATAGACATAATAGATATAGATATACGTATAAAATATAGACATAAGAGATATAATAGATATAGACAGATATAATAGATATAGGTATAAAATAAGACATAATACATATAATAGATATAGTTATAAAATATAGATATAATAGATAGAGGTATAAAATATAGACATAATATATATAATAGACAGAGGTATAAAATATAAACATAATAGATGTATAGATAGAGGTATAAAATATAGACATAATAGATATCATAGATTGAGGTATAAAATATAGACATAAGAGATATAATAGATAGAGTTATAAAATATAGACAAAATAGATATAATAGGTATTGTTAAAAATATATACATAGATATAATAGATATACGTTTAACAGATAGTCATAATAGATATAATAGATACAGACAAAATAGATCTAATAGATATTGGTATAAAATATAGACATAATAGATACAATATATATAGATATAAAATATAGACATAGTAGATACAATAGATATAAGTATTAAATATAGACATAATAGATATAGGTATAAAATATAGACATAATAGATATAATGGATATAGGTATAAAATATAGACATAACAGACATAGGTTAAAATATAGACATAATAGAAATAATATATAGTTATAAAATATAGAAAAAGAGATATAATGAATAGAGGTATAAAATAAAGACATAATTGATAAAATAGATATAATGGATAGAGGTATAAAATATAGACATAATAGATGTAATAGAGGTATAAATTATAGACATAATAGATATAATAGATATAGGTATAAAATATAGACATAATAGATATAATAGACGTATACAATTTAGACATAATCGATATAAGAGATACAGGTATAAAATATAGACAAAATAGATTAATAGATATAATAGATAGAGGAATAAAATATAGACATAATAGATATAGTTAGATAGAGGTATAAAATATAAACATAATATATGTAATAGATAGAGGTAAAAAATATAGACCTAATGGATGTAATAGATAAAGCTATAAAATATATACATAAAAGATATAATAGATAGAGGTATAAAATATAGACAATACATATAATAGATACAGTTATAAAATATAGACATAATAGGTATAATAGATATAGACAAAATAGATATAATAGCTATAGGTATAAAATTTAGACATAATAGATATACTACATATAGTTATAAAGTATAGACATAAATAGATATAATAGATATAGGTATTAAACTATAGACATAATAGATATAGGTATAAAAAAGATATAACAGATATAGGTA
Source organism: Rhinopithecus roxellana (assembly GCF_007565055.1). NCBI lineage: Eukaryota > Metazoa > Chordata > Mammalia > Primates > Cercopithecidae > Rhinopithecus > Rhinopithecus roxellana. Next base: position 10,558 of record NW_022142939.1, on the reverse strand, counting down.
TAAATATAGACATAATAGATATAATAAATATAGGTATAAAAATATAGACTTAGTAGATAGAGGTATACCATATAACATAATGGATATAATATATATAGGTATAAAATTAGGACTAATAGACATAATGGATACAGATATAAAATATAGACATATGGATATAACACTTATAGGTATGAAATATAGGCATAATAGATATAATAGAGGTATAAAATATAGGACATAATAGATATAATTGATAGAGTTATAAAAAAAAAAACATAATAGATATAATAGATAGAGGGATAAAATTACAGACATAATAGATATATAGATAGAGTTATAAAATATAGACATAATAGATATAATAGATATAGGTATAAAACATAGACTTAATAGATATAGGTATAAAATATAGACATAATAGATATAATAGATACTAGGTGTAAAATGTAGACATCATAGATACAATAGATATAGGTATAAAATATAGACATAATAGATATAATAGTTATAGGTATAAACTATAGACATGATAGATATTGGTATAATATGTAGACAATAGATATAATAGATATAGATATAAAATATAGACATAATAGGTAGAATAGTTATAGACAAAATAGCTATAATAGATATAGGTATAAAATATAGACATAATAGATATAATAGATATAGGTATATAAAATAGAGACATTATAGATATAGGTATAAAATATAGACATAATAGATATAATAGATATAGGTATTAAATATAGACATAATAGATATAGGTATAAAATATAGGCATAACAGATATAGGTATAAAATATAGACATAATAGATATAGGTATAAAATATAGACATAATAGATATAATAGATATAGGTGTAAAATATAGACATTATAGATATAGGCATAAAATACAGATATAATAGATATAATAGACAGATGCATAAAATATAGACATAATAGATATAAGAGATATAGGTATGAAATATAGACATAATTGATATAACAGATACAGGTATAAAATATCGACATAATAGATATATGTATAAAACATGGACATAATAGATACAATAGATGTACTTATAAAATATACACATAAAAGATATAATACATATAGGTATATAATATAGACATAATAGATATAGGTATAAAATATAGATATAACAGATATAATAGGGGTATAAAATATAGGCATAATAGATATAATAGATATAGGTATAAAATATAGACATAATAGATATCGGTATATAATATATACATCACAGATATAATAGATATAGGTATAAAATATAGATATAATAAATATAATAGATATAGATAAAATATAGATATTATCGATATAGGTATAAAATGAAGACATAATACATATACTAGATTTAGGTATATTATACAGTTATAATAGATATAGGTATAAAAAGTAGATATAATAGATATAGGGATAAAATACAGACATAATAATTATAATATATGTAGGTATAAAATTTTGACATAATAGATATAATAGATATAGGTATAACACATAGAAATAATAGATATAACCGATATAGGTATAAAATATAGATATAGTAGATATAATACATATAGCTATAAAATGTAGACAGAATAAATATAATAGATATAGGTATGAAGGATACACATAATAGATATAACTGATACTGGTATAAAAAATAGACATAATAGATATAATAGATATTGGTATAAAATATAGACATAATAGATATAGATATGAAAATATAGACATAATAGATATGACAGATATAGGTATAAAATAAAGACATAAGAGATATAATGGATATAGGTATAAAATAGAGACATAATAGATATAGTTCTATAATATATACATAATAGATATAATAAATACAGGTACAGAAATAATAGATACAATCGATATAGGTATAAATATAGATATAATAGATATACAGAGGTATGAAATACAGACATAATAGATACTATATATAGGTATAAATATAATATATATAGGTATAAAATATAGTTATGATAGATAAAGGTATAAAATATAGACATTAGAGATATAATAGATATAGCTATAAAACATAGACATAATAGATGTAATAGATATAGGTATAAATATAGACATAATAGATATACATATAAAATATACACATAGTTGATATAATAGATATAGGTATAAAATCTAGACATAATAGATATCGGTATAAAACTATAGATATAATAGATATAATAGATATAGGTATATAATATAGACATAACTGGTATAAAAAAGTAGGTATGAAATATAGACCTAATAGATATAGGGTTAAAATATACACATAATAGATATAATAGATATATGTATAAGATATAGACATAAAGGATATCATAGATATAGGTATAAAATATAGATATAATAGATATAAGAGATATAGGTATAAAATACAGACATAATAGATATAATAGATATAGGAATAAAATACAGGACATAATTGAAATAGGGATAAAATATAGACAAATTAGATAGAAATATTGGTATAAAATGAAGACATAATAGGTATAATAGATATAAGTATAAGATATAGACATAATAGATATTACAGATACAGATATAAAACATAGACATAATGGATATAATAGGTATAGGTATGAAATATAGACATAATAGATATAATAGACATATGTATAAGAGGTAGACAAAATAGATAAAATGGATATAGGTATAAAATATAGACTTAATAGATATAATAGATAGAGGTATAAAAATATAGACATAATAGATATAATAGATATAGATATAAAATATAGACCTGATAGATATAGGTTATAAAATATAGACATATAAGTTATAATAGTTATAGGTATAAAATGTGGACATAATAGATAAAATAGATATAGATATAAAATATAGACATAAAGATATAATAGATATAGGTATATAATATAGAAATAGTAGATATAATAGATATAGGAATAAATATAGACATAATTGAAATAGGTATAAAATATAGACAAAAAAGATATTAAAGATATACGTATAAAATATAGACATAATAGATATAATAAATATAGGTATAAAATATAGACAGAGAAGATATAATAGATATAGGTATAAAATATAGACATAATAGATATAATAGATATAGGAATAAAATATAGACATAAAAGGTATAATAGATATAGGTATCCAAGGAGGTGGCCACCGCCATCCGTGGGGCCATCATCCTGGCCAAACTCTCCATTGTCCCGGTGCGCAGAGGCTACTGGGGGAACTAGATCGGCAAGCCCAACACCGTCCCTTGCAAGGTGACAGGCCGCTGTGGCTCTGTGCTGGTGCGCCTCATCCCTGCACCCAGGGGCACTGGCATCGTCTCAGCGCCTGTGCCCAAGAAGCTGCTCATGATGGCTGGTATTGATGACTGCTACACCTCAGCCCGGGGCTGCACTGCCACCCTGGGCAACTTCGCCAAGGCCACCTTTGATGCCATCTCTAAGACCTACAGCTACCTGACCCCTGACGTGTGGAAGGAGACTGTGTTTACCAAGTCTACCTATCAGGAATTCACTGACCACCTTGTCAAGACCCACACCAGAGTCTCCGTGCAGTGGACCCAGGCTCCAGCTGTGGCTACAACATAGGCTTTTTATACAGAAAAATAAAGTAAATTAAGCCTGTTAAAAAAAAAAAGGGATATAGACTTAATAGATACAATAGATATAGGTATAAAATATAGACAGATACAATAGATACAGATATAAAATATAGACATAATAGATATAGGTATAAAATATAGACATATTAGATATAATAATTATAGGTATAAAATATAGACATAATAGATATAATAGATATAGGTATAAAATATAGACATAATAGACATACATATAAAATATAGACAAAATAGATTTAATAGATATAGGTATAAAATATAGACATAATAGATATAATAGATATAGGTATAAATATAGACACAATACATATCGGTATAAAATATAGACATAATAGATTTAATAGATATAGGTATAAATATAGACATAATAGATATAATAGATATACATATAGATATAAATATCTATATGTTAATAGAGTATATTATAAATGTATAGTATAATATAAATGTATAATAGATATACATATAGATATAAATATAGACATAATAGATATAGGTATGAAATATAGATATATAAGATATAATAATTATATGTATAAATTATTGATATAATAGATATAATAGATATAGGTATTAAATATAGACATAATAGATATAGATATAAAATATAGACTTAATAGATTTAATAGATATAGGTATAAAATATAGGCATAATACATATAATAGATATAGGTATAAAATATAGACGTAATAGATGAAATAGATATAGGTATAAAATATAGACATAATAGATTTACGTATAAAATATAGACAAATAGATATAGGTATAAAATATAGACATAGATATAATAGATGTAAAATATACACATAATAGATATAAGAGAGATGGGATAAAAATATAGACGTAATAGATATAATAGATAACGGTGTGAAAAAATATAGACATAGTAGATATAATAGGTATAGGTATAAAATATAGACATAGTGGATATAATAGTTATAGGTTTAAAATAAAGACATAATAGATATAATAGATATAGGTATAAGATACAGACATAATAGATATAATAGATATAGATATAAAATATAGACATAATAGATATAAGAGATATAGGTATAAAATATGGACATAATAGATATAGGTATAAATATAGACATAATAGATATAATAGATACAGGTGTTAAATATAGACATAATACATATAGGAATAAAATATGGACATAATTGAAATAGGTATAAAATATAGAGAAAATATACATAAAAGATATAGGTATAAAATATAGACATAATAGATACAATAGATATAGGTATGAAATACAGACATAATAGATGTAATAGATATAGGTATAAAATAGAGACAGAGTAGATATAATAGATATAGGTATAAAATATAGACATATTAGATATCAGTATAATATATAGACATACTAGATATAATAGATATAGGTATAAAATATAGACATAACTGGTATAAAAATATAGGTATGAAATCTATACATAATACATATAGGTATAATATATACACATATTAGATATAATAGATATATGTATAAGATATAGACATAATAGATATAATAGATATAGGTATAAAATAAAGATATAAAAGATATAATAGATACAGGATTAAATACAGACATAATTGAAATAGGTATAAAATACAGACAAAATAGATATAAAAGATATAGGTATCAAATATAGACATAATAGATATAATAGATATATGTATAAGATATATACATAATAGATACAATAGATATAGATACAAAATATAGACATAATAGATATAGGTATAAAATATAGACATATTAGATATAATAGATATATGTTTAAAATACAGACATAACAGCTATAGGTATAAAATATAGACATAATAGATATAAAAGATATGGGTATAAAATTTAGACATAACTGGTATATAAATATAGGTATGAAATATAGACATAATAGATATAGATATAAAATATAGACAAAATAGATATAATAGATATACGTATAAAATATGGACATAATAGATATAGGTGTTAAATATAGACATAATAAGTATAGTAGAAATAGGTTTAAAATATAGACATAATAGATATAATAGATATAGGTATAAAATATAGACATAGTAATTATAATAGATATAGGTATAAAATATAGACATAATAGATATAGGTACAAAATGTAGACATAATGGTTATAATAGATATAGGTATGAAATATAGACATAATAGATATAATAGTTATAGGTTTAAAATAAAGACATAATAGATATAATAGATATGGGTATAAAATATAGACATAATAGATATAATAGATATAGGTATAAAATATAGACATAAAAGATGTAATACATATAGGTATAAAATATAGACATCATAGATATGATAGATATAGGTATAAAATATAGACATAATAGATATAGGTATAAAATATAGACATAATAGATATAGGTATAAAATATAGACATAATAGGTATAAGAGATATAGTTATAAAATACACACATAATAGTTATAATAGATATAGTTATAAAATATAGATTAAATAGATATAATAGATATAGGTATAAAATATAGACATAATAGATATAATAGATATAGGTATAAAATAGAGATATAATAGATATGGGTATAAAATATAAACATAATAGATATAGGTATAAAATGTAGACATTATAGATATAACATAGGTATAAAATATAGACATAATAGATATAGGTATAAAAGGTAGACATTATAGATATAATATAGGTCTAAAATATAGACATAATAGATATAATAGATAGAGGTATAAAATATAGACATAATAGATATAGGAATAAAATATAGACATAATAGATATAATAAATATAAGTCTAAAATATAGGCATAATAAACATAATAGATATAGGTACAAAACTTAGACATAATACATATAGGTGTAAAATATAGACATAATAGATATAATAGGTATAGTTATAAAATATAAACATAATAGATATAGGTATAAAATATAGACACTATATATAATAGATATAGGTATAAAATATAGACATAATAGGTATAGTTATAAAATATAGACATAATTTATATAATAGATATAGGTATAAAATGTAGATACAATAGATATAATAGATATTGGTATAAAATATATATATAATAGATATTATAGACATAGGTATAAAATATATATATAAGAGATATAATCTATATAATAGATATTGGCATCAAATACAGATATAATAGATCGAATATTAAGGAATAAAGTATAGATGTAATACATATAATAGATACAGGTATAAAACATGGATATAATAGATATAGGTACAAAATATAGACATATTAGATATAATAGTTATAGGTATAAAATATAGACAAAACAGATATAATTGTTACAGGTATAAAATATACACAAAACAGATATATATATAAAATATAGACATAATAGATATACGTATAAAATATAGACAAATTAGATATAATAATTATACGTATAAAATGTAGACATAATAGATATAATAGATATAAGTATAAAATATACACAAAATGCATATAATAGTTATAGGTATAAAATACAGACATAATAGATATAGATATAAAATATAGACATAATAGATTTAATAGACATAGGTATAAAATATAGACATAATAGATATAATAGATAAAGGTATAAAATATAGACATAATAGATAAACAGATATAGGTATAAAATATAGACATAATAGATATAGGTATAAAATATAGAGAAAATAGATATATGTATAAATTAAAGACTAGATATAATAGATATCGGTATAAAATATAAACATAATAGATATAATAGATGGGTATAAAATATAGACGTAATAGATATAATAGATAGAGGTATAAAATAGAGACATATTAGATATAATAGATATAAGTATACAAAATAGACACAATAGATATACGTATAAAATACACACAAATAGATATAACTGATATAGGTTTAAAATATAGACATAATAGATATAATAAATACAGGTATAAAATATAGACGTAATAGATATAATAGTTATAGGTATAAAATACAGACATAATAAATATAATAGATATATGAATAAGATATAGACATAATAGATATAATAGATATAGGTATAAAATATAGACATAATAGATATAAGAGATATAGGAATAAAATATAGACATAATTGAAATAGGTATAAAATATAGACAAAATAGATATAAAAGATATCGGTATAAAATATAGACATAATAGATATAATAAATATAGGTATAAAATATAGAGATAACATATATAATATATATAGATAAGAAATATAGACATAATAGATATCATAGGTATAAGTATGAAATATAGACATCATAGATATAATAGATATATGTTAAGATATAGATATAATAGATACAATAGATATAGATATAAAATATAGACATAATAGATATGATAGATATAGATATAAAATGTTGACATAATAGATATAGCTATAAAATATAGACATATTAGATATAATAATTACAGGTATAAAATATAGACATAATTGATAAAATAGATATAGCTATAAAATATAGGCATAATAGATATAGGTATAAAATACAGACAAAATAGATATAGGTACACAGTATAGTCATAAGAGATATAATAGATATACGCATAAAATATAGATATAATCGATATAATTGATATAGATACAAAATATAGGCAAAATAGATATAGGTACACAGTAAAGACATAAGAGATATAATAGATTTAGGTATAAATATACGCACAATAGATATAATAGATATAGGTATAAAATATAGACATAACAGACATAATAGATATAGGTATAAAATATAGACATTATAGATATAATAGATATAGGTATAAAGTATAGACATAATAGATATAATGGATATAGGTATAAAATATAGACATTGAAGATATAATAGATATAGGTATAAAATGTAGACATAATAGATATAATAGATATAGGTATAAAATATGGACATAATAGATATAATAGACACACGTATAAAATATAGACATAATAGATATAATAGATATAGGTATAAAATATAGACATAATAGATATAATAGATAGACATATGAAACATAAACATAGTAGGTATAATAGATATAGATATAAAATATGGACATAATAGATATAAGAGACGTATGAAATTGAGACCTAAGATATAATAGACATAGGTACAAAATATAGACATAAAGGATGTAATACATAGAGGTGTAAAATATAGACATCGTAGATATAATAGATATAGGTATGAAATATAGACATAATAGATATAGGTATATAATATAGACATAATTGATAGAATAGATAGAGGTATAAAATATACACATAATTGATATAGGTATAAAAAATAGACATAATAGAATAGATAGAGGTATAAAATGTAGACATAATAGATATAGGTATAAAATATAGACATAATAGGTATAAGAGATATAGTTATAAAATATAGACATAATAGTTATAATAGATATAGGTATAAAATATAGACATAATAGATACAATATATATAAGTATAAAATATAGACTTAATAGATGTAATAGATATAGGTATAACATGTAGACATAATAGATATAATAGATATAGGTATAAAATCGAGACATAAATGGTATAATAGATATACGTATAACATATACACATAATAGATATACATATAGATATAAAATATAGACATAATAGATATAATAGATATGTTTACAAAATATAGACATAATAGATATAATAGATATAGGTAAGAAATATAGACATAATAGATACAATCGATAAAGGTAGAAGATATACACATAATAGATACAATAGATATACGTATAAAATATAGACATAATAGATATAGATATAGGTATAAAATACAGATATAATAGATATGATAGATATAGGTATAAAATATAGATATCATAAATATAGGTATCAAATATAGATGTAATAGTTATAATAGATATAGGTATAAAATATAGGTATAATAGATATATTTAAAAAAATATAAATATAACAGATACAATAGATATAGATATAAAATATAGATAAAATATTTATAGGTAAAAAATATAGACATAAAAGGTATAATAGATATAGGTATGTAATATAGACATAATAGATATAATATATATAGGTATGAAATATAGACTAATAGATATTATATATAGGAGTAAAATATAGATATAATACATATAGTTATAAATATAGATATAATTCATATAGGTATAAAATATAGACATAAAGATATAAATAGATATAGGTATAAAATATACACAGAATAGATACAATAGATATTGGTGTAAAATATAGACATAATAGATATAGATATAAACACAGACATGATATATATAATGGATAAAGATATAAAATATAGACATAATATATAGTAATAAAATATAGACATAATAGATAATAGATATAGGTGCAAAATATAGACATACTACATAGTTATATAATATAGACATAATAATTATAATAGATATAAGTATATAATATATAAAAATACATATATGTATAACATTTAGACATAATAGATATAATAGATATAGGTATAAAATATAGATATAATAGATATAGGTATGAAATATAGTTATAATAGATGTAGGTATATAATATAGACATAATAGATATAGATATAAATATAGACATAATAGATATAATAGATATAGGGATAAAATATAGACATAATAGATATAATAGATATAGGTATAAAATATAGACATAATAGATATAGATAAAGGTATAAAACATAGACAGATAGATATCGGTATAAAATATATACATAAAAGATATAATAGATAGCGGTATAAAAATATAGGTATAATAGATGTGGGTATAAAATATCGATATAATAGACATAATAGATATATATATACAATAGAGATATAATAGATATAGTTATCAACTATAGATAAAATAGAATATAATAGATATCGGTATTAAAATATATATATAATTGATATAATTATAAAATATAAATATAATAGATATAATAGTTCCAGGTATAAAATATAGACATTATAGATATAGGTATAAAATATAGACATCATAGATATAATAGATACAGTTATAAAATATAGACATAATAGATATAA
>NW_022142938.1:0-6361 GCF_007565055.1 Rhinopithecus roxellana | reverse complement strand
GGTTTTGGTGGAGTTTGGCTGACTTCTTAACCACAGTCTGTTTTATCAGCAAAGTCTTTGGGACGTATGTCTTGTGCTGATCTCCTATCTCATGCCGTGACTTAGAGTATCCTAACCTCCTGGGAATGCAGCCCAATAGGTCTCAGCCTTATTTTACCCAGTCCCTATTCAAGATGAAATTGCTCTTGTTCAAACGCCTCTGACACTATCCAGGTAAGTGTAATCCAGGCTTCAAAAACCAATTTTTTGAAGTGTAATCCAGATTAAACCAATGTACATCTTACATGTATTGATTGATGTCTTGTGATGTCTCCCTAAAACAGTGTGAAACCAAGCTGTAGCCCGACCAACTTGGGTGCATGGTCTCTGGATCTCCCGCGACTGTGTGATGGGCCATGGTCACTCATATTTGGTTCAGAACAAATCTCTTCAAATATTTTACAGAGTTTGACTCTTTTCACTCATACTACTATATCAGACAATGCAGCTCCAGATCCTAATATTCTAACTTAATCAAAAATCATAATTTTGCCCATTAGTTCGATTACATTTGATACGAAATCCTTTGTCAGATCTACTGTCAGGAAGCCAAATGGATTTGAGATTTGCCTCCTCTCCAGGTTCACAGAGACCTTAGGGCCGAGAGCTGAATGAGAGAGGAAGAATGAAAGCTTAGCTAAGAAATGGAATTAACTTATATAAAAATTTTTCAATTTTAATTTTATATTGCGTGTCATCCTTGCTCAGGAGCCATGCTAATCTCTGTATCGTCGTTGCAGTTTTAATAAATGTGTTCCGAAGTGAGCATGAAATTTAACATTTAAAAAAATGTCTGTAGGGCCAGGCACAGTGGCTCACACCTGTAATCCCAGCACTTTGGGAGGCCGAGGTGGGTGGATCACCTAAGGTCAGGAGTTCAAGACCAGCCTGACCAACATGGAGAAACCCCATCTCTAAAAGTACAAAATTAGCGGGCGTGGTGGTGCATGCCTGTAATCCCAGCTTCTTGGGAGGCTGGGGCAGGAGAATAGCTTTAACTGGGGAGGCGGCGGGGGTTGCAGTGAGCCAAGATCGCGCCATTGCACTCCAGCCTGGGCAACAAGAGTGAAACTCTGTCTCCAAAAAAAAAAGTATGTGGTAGACCTGGAGGCACATAATCACTTTTTGGAATACAGTTTGTCACTTTTAATTGTAAATAACTAAATAACGTCAATGTGTAACTGAGGATCAGATGTCAGGGTTGGGAGGAGAGCATCTTCCCTTAAATGCTGTTTGTTGTGACAGAAGCACATGCTATCATCGAAAGCAAACAAAAGAGAAAAACAAAAACCCTGGATGTCAATAGTAAACAGTGGCTACTACAGACCTACAGAAATTGGATTTCCTGTTGGCTATGGGATTCTAGTCAAGCAAGGTCCGAAGTCTTTGACTTATACTTGAATGCATTTACAGTAAATGAGATTTAGAAAGCTAATCTTTTCCCAGAGGCAATGCTGCCTAACTATTGTCTGGAGATGCTCAGGGACCATCCCTAGATTCCATTAAGAAGTGGTTTCTTCAGAGGTTGCAGTGAGTCCAGATTGTGCCATTGCACAATACCCTGGGCCACAGGGTATTGTTTTGACTCTGTCAAAACAAACAAATAAAAGCGACCCCTTAAAATGTACCCACCGCAAAATGAGCCGTGAGTCGTGACTCCTCTGAAATGCAACTGGGGAAGGGAGACTGAATCACAGCCGTGAAAATGTGGTCACAAAGGACAAAGAGTCAGGGTAAGAGTTTGCCAGGTGGCTCCAGTCATGTGCTGCGTCAGAGCGGTCGCCGGGGCAGGCTGACACACGTCCTCCCACGGGCTAGGCAGGGGTGGGAGCCAGCCCCACAATGGAGGCTGCTGTCTCCATTTGATATCGCTTTGATGATAGGATCCTCCAAGGATGTGGGGTTTCCTTTGTTCTGTCTTTATGTTCAATAAGTAACTTTCCATCTTAATTTGCATTTCCAAGTGAGTTTTCCCACAGGGGAGAGGCTGTGATGACTGGTTGAAACAAGTCGTGTGGTTTTACACGGTTATACACGTCTTCCAGGGAGATGAGTGCATTTGCACTGGACACTGTCTACACTCAGTCTTGAGAGAGTGTGAATCTGGGGAGACTGCGTCTATACGAAACCATCGCAGGCTTGGAATGAGAGGCCCGGGCTCCATCCTGAGTCTCCCTGCTCACTAATGTGTGATCTTGACCTTGCTGCTTAGCACTTCCTTCTGTGTCAAATAGAACTGATTGAGTTTTGCAGAGCTTGGGTGAAAAGTGAGAAACTTTAGGCAAAGCACTTGAGATCATGCAATGCAGTAGACACGGGGGAAATGGTGCTACTAATAAATGCCACCCAAAGAAAGGCCTCACTCTAAAAATAAATACATAAAATAAAATAAACGGCACAAGTGTTCCCCTGAGTGAACTGAGGGTGCAAGCCGCCCCTGGCACTGGAGTGACCCCAGACCTATGTAGTGACCTCTGAGCCCCTCAAGAACCAGCCTGCCAGCTCCCTGCTGAGTTTATTCAGGTTTGGGGCATCAGATAAAGCTGTGAAGACAGGAGCCCCGATCTAGACCCGGTTCTCCCATGAGCGGGCTCAGTGACTGAAGAAGTGAGATAACCTCCCCGGGCCCCAAGAGTCCCTGTCTATTATGTGACAGGGACTTGGACTAGATTAAATTTTTTTCTTTTTCTTTTTTTTCTGAGACAGGACCTGGCTCTGTCACCCCGGCTGGAGTGCAACGGCATGATAGCAGTTTCGAACTCCTGGACTCAAACGGTCCTTCCATCTCGGTCTCCCAAAGCACTGGGATTACAGGCGTGAGCCAATGCGCCCAGCCCTGTTTCATGATTTTAGTCAACTTGGCCTCCAGAGAGACAAAGAGAAAAGAATCACAAATCACAAAAGACAAAAGATGGGAGTAGCGGCAGAGGAAAAGGTACCAAGTCAAAGATAATAGAATGACTGGTTCCATTTCCTATATGCCCTTTCTCCTCTCCGAATCCTGTTTTCCTGGATGCTGACTGACGACACCTGTGACTATTCCCCAGCCATCAGTGGGGTCAGCTTCAGAGCAGGTGCCCTTGGTGTGGAAGGAAAGGGCCTCTGTGAGGACGGGCAGTGAGTCTTTGCCCAGGGCAGGGCTGCGCCTGGCTGGGAGTGCCTCTGAAGTCAGACATAGGAAACTCCTTTCAAGTTGTCTGCTGAAGAATTTGAAAATACTTTCCCTGAATGAAAGACGGGTCCCTTAAAATAAAACATTTTCTGGCATTTAATGAAAATTTTATAACTGAAGTGTTGTATCAGAAGCAAGATGTAAATGGTATAACATCCTACGGGAAAGATTGAATTCAGTTTCCCTCCTTCACAAAACCCAGGGAAGAGAGTACAATGGTGATGGCTCAGATGGATGAGATACTTTGGGAGGCCAAGATGGGTGGATCACTTGAGGTCAGGAGTTTGAGATCAGCCTGGCCAACATAGTGAAACCCTGTCTCTACTAAAAATACAAAAATTAGCCACATGTGGTGGCGGGTGCCTGCAATCTCAGCTGTTCAGGAGGCCGAGGCAGGAGAATCACTTTAATCTGGGTGGAGTGGGTTGCAGTTAGCCGAGATTACGCCACTGCACTCCAACCTGGGTGACACAGCAAGCAAGACTCTGTCTCAAAAAAAAAAAAAAAAGAAAAGAAAAAAAGAAAAGAAAAAAAAAAGTCTGGATGTGGTGGCTCACACCTGTAATCTCAGTGCTTTGGGAGGCTGAGGTGGGCAGATCACCTGAGGTCAGGAGTTCAAGACCAGCCTGGCCAACATGGTAAAACCCTGTCTCCACTAAAAATACAAAAAATTAGCCGAGCATAGTGGTGGGCACCTGTAATCCCAGCTACTTGGAAGGCTGAGGCAGGAGAATCGCTTGAACCTGGGAGGCGGAGGCTGCAGCGAGCTGACATCATACCACTGCACTCTTGCCTGGGCGACAGAGCAAGAATCTGTCAAAAAAGAAAAAAAAAAAAAAGTCCCCAGTGGCCATGATGGGGCTACATCCAAGACTCAATTCTTAGTCCTCCTCTTCCTTGACCTCTCTGGGGCTCTTGGCATAGTTGATCACTCCCTCTTCCCTACATAATTATCTTTATTTGGCTGCAGGGACACTGCATACTCTTAGGTGTCTTCCTATGTCCCCGGCTGCTCCTTTTATGTCTCTTGTCCTGTCCTCCTCACCCCAAACTCTGCCTGTCGGGGCGCCCTGGGTCCTCTCCACTTCTGGTTATCTAATCTAGTATCCTGGCCACCAATGGGCTGATGCCTCCCAATTTCATACCTCTAGCTAAGACCTATTCCTTTAATTCCAAACTTTATGACCAACTGGCTTGATGAACAGATACCTTAAGCCTGACATGCCCGACATGGACCTTTTGCTCTTTCTTTCAAAACGTGCTTCTCACCTGACTTCTCGTTGCAGTAAATGGCAAGTCCATCCTTTCAGTTGCTGCTATGGACTAAATGATGTCTCCCATCCCAAATTTATATGTTGAATCCCTGACCCCTCCTTTGACCATATTGGAGATAGGGCCTGTAGGGAGGTGATTAAGGTTAAAAAAAAGTCATAAGGCTAGAGCTCTGATCCAATAGAACTGGTGTCTTCATAAAAAAAAGAAGAGACACCAGAGCTCTCCCTCCACCATGTGAGGACACAGGGGAGAAGGTGACTGTCTGCAAACCAGGAAGAGAGTCCTCACCAGAAACAGACTATTCTGGCACCTTGTCTTGGACTTCCCAGCCTCTAGAACTGTGAGAAATAAATCTGTGTTGTTTAAACCATCCAGTCAACATATTTTGTTATGGCAGCCTGAGTTCACTAAAATAGTTGCTGTAAATAAAAAAGTAACTGAAGCAGATCTCAATCAACTGGAGGTTTGTTTTGCCAAGGTTGAGGATACGCCTGAGAAAAAAACACAAATCACAGGAGCATCTGTGATCCTTGCTTTTTCCAAAGAGGTTTTAAGCACTTCAATATTTAAATGGGAAGGAGTGAGCAGGAGGAGAAGGAGGAAAGGAAAAAAAGTGGGCCAGATGTGGTAGCTCATGCCTCACATGCCAGCACCTGAGGAGGCTAAAGCAGGTGAATTGCTTGAGCCCAGGAATTTGAGACCAGCCTGGGCAGCATAGCAACACTCGTTTCTATAAAATAAAAATTAAAAATTAGCCGGACATTGGTGGCCTGTGCCTGTGGTCTCAGCTATGTGGGAGGCAGAGGCAGGAGGATGGCTTGAGTCCAGGAGTTTGAGGTTACAGTGAGCTATGATTGAGCCACTGCACTCCAGACCCAGCCTGGGTGACATAATGAGACTTTGTTTTTAAAAAGAAAAAAGAGGCCAGATGCGGTGGCTCACTCCTGTAATTCTAGCACTTTGGGAGGCCAAGGCAGGTGGATCACCTGAGGTCAGGAGTTCGAGACCAGCCTGGTCTCGAAACCCCATCTCTACTAAAAGTACAAAAATTGGCCGGGCGTGGTTGTGGGCACCTGTTATCCCAACTACTCAGGAGGATGAGGCAGGAGAATCACTTGAACCCTGGAGGCGGAGGTTGCAGTGAGCCTAGATGGTGCCACTGCACTCCAGCCTGGGAGACAAGAGCAAGATTCCATCTTAAAAAAAAAAAAAAAAGAGGGAAAAACATGGACAGAGGATAGGCAACGAGGCAAGTAGTCAGTTACATTCTTGTGAAGCTTTGATTAGCGCTCAGTGAATCCACATTTTACACGTGAAAAGAGGGAGCAGAGGAAATGGCAATTATGCATTCATCTCTTGCTCAGTAATTCTACACTTTGCATAAGATAAAGTAAGCATGTAAAATTACAGCTTACTATTGCTATCTGTTTAGGGACAAAAGGAAGGCAGTTTTTGCATAACTCACTTCCCAAGCTTAACTTTGCCTTTGACATAGCCAGTTCAGGGTCCCGAGATCCTGTTCTTTTCTTTTTTTCCACATTGTCAGGGCCCAAAATGTAGGATCATCCTTGAATCTTCTTTTTCTTTCACATCTTACGTTCAAATCCTGTCAAGTCTACGTTCATTCGGATTTTTTCTACTACTTATCACCAACATGATTCGGGCTGCTGTGGTCTTTCTTGGATTACAGCAAACACCTCCTAGCACAACTTCCAGCTTTGGATTCTATGCTCTCAAGCCCACTCTATTATCAATAACAGCAGCAGAGCAGAGCAGTGCTTTTTAAATTTAAATTTTATTTTATTTTTGACACAGAGTCTCGCTCCGTCACCCAGGTTGGAGTGCAGTGGCGCGATCTTGGTGCTCACTGCAACC
>NW_022142937.1:0-21626 GCF_007565055.1 Rhinopithecus roxellana | reverse complement strand
AAAGAAGAAACGAAAGACGCAAGAAAGAAAAGAAAGACGACAGAAAAGAAAGAGAAGAAGAAGAAAGGAAGAAGGAAGGAAGGAAGGAAGGAAGGAAGGAAGGAGGGAGACGGAAGGAAGGAAGGAAGACGAAAAAAGATACGGAAAGAAAGCAGAACCACAGCACAAAACAGAAAGTCCAAGCATGTAATCCATAGTCTAAGTTTTGTTTTTTGAGACGGAGTCTGCTCTGTTGCCCAGGCTGGAGTGCAGTGGCACAATCTCGGCTCACTGCAACCTCTGACTCCCAGATTCAAGCAATTCTCCTGCCTCAGCCTCCTGAGTGGCTTGGATTACAGGTACACGCCACTATTCTGGCTAGTTTTTGTATTTTTAGTAGGAGGGGTTTCGCCATGTTGGCCAGGCTGGTCTTGAACTCCTGACCTCAGGTGAGCCTCAGCCTCCCAACGTGCTAGGATTAAGGCATGAGCCACCACGCCTGGTCTTGTCTGAGTAAAATTTTGATAAAACTTGTGAAAAGGGAATTTATGAAAGGTATTTTGTATGTAATTAAGTTAGCTATAATTAGAAGGAAATTATTTGTCTTTCTAAATATTGATCTTTTCTATTAAAATACACTAACACAAAACTAAAAAAATTGGTCACCTATGTCATATATTACTTTTGAAGTCTTTTATTTTCTTTTCTTGTTTTTGAGACAGAGTCTGTCTCTGCTGCCCAGGCTGGAGTGCAGTGGCATGACCTTGGCTCACTGCAACCTCTGCCTCCTGGGTTCAAGTGATTCTCCTGCCTCAGCCTCCCGAGTAGCTTGGACTACAGGTGCGCACCACCATGCTCAGATAATTTTTGTATTTTAGTAGAGACAGGGTTTCACCATATTGGCAGGGCCAGGCTCAAACTCCTGACCTGTGATCCACCCATCTCAGCTTCTCAAAGTATTGGGATTACAGGCTTGAGTCCCCACACCCGGCCCGAAGTTTTTTTATATCACTCTGGTTAGTATGATTCTACTTTTATTAAGTGTTTTGAATCTTTTGACATCTTTGGCTGGCTTCCCCAGGATCAATATCCTAAGTTAAGTCTTTTTGACCTAAATTTAACTTTGCGATTTTCCACTTTGGTTCATGAAGAGCCTTAAAATGTAAGTCTCATCTTGTAGAGATGTTAAATGATAAGCCTTATTGATAAGTTATCAAATGATAATGCTAAATCTTTCAGTTATATTTATTAGTATTTATTGGTATAAATGTTCCACAAATTATAAAAATTCATCAAAATTTAATGTTAGTCATAATTTTGGTTATGTTGAACTTTTCCTAAAGTTATATTTGTATAGATATGTTTTTGTTTATTATAGACAGGGTCTCTGTTGCCCAGGCTGGATGGAGTGTACTGGCATTGATTATGGCTCACTGCCACCTGAAAATCTTAGACTCAAGAGATCCTCCCACCTCAGCCTCCCAAGCAGGTAGGACTACAGGCATGTGCCACCACCCAGGTAATGTATTTTATTTTTATTATAGGTGGGGTCTTGCTACCTTACCCAGCCTTTGGCCAAAAGTGATCCTGTCACCTCAGCCTCCCAGGTCACCGGGATTACAGACATGATCCACCACACCAGGCTCTGGATATGTTATTCATGTATTCTAAAATTATATGAAATGTATAAAAGTCTGAGGGCCCTGATGTGACACTGTTAGTCATCATTCTAGTTGCTATTTTAACATGCTGCATGTAACAGAAGTAACTAAGTTTCCTTGTCACTTGGGAACTTTCATCTGATTTTTTTTTTTGAAATGGAGTCTCGCTCCGTTGCCCAGGCTGAAGTGCAGTGGTGCAATCTTTGCTCACTGCAAGCTCCGCCTCCTGGGCTCATGCCATTCTCCTGCCTCAGCCTCCCGAGTAGCTGGGACTACAGGCACCTGCTACCACCCCCGGCTAATTTTTTGTATTTTTAGTGGAGATGGGGTTTCACCGTGTTAGCCAAGATGGTCTCGATCTCCTGACCCTCGTGATCCGCCCACCTCAGCCTCCCAAAGTGCTGGGATTACAGGCATGAGCCACTGCGCCCCGCCTTCATCTGATTTTTAACTGTGGCTATTTTAAGTTTTATCATTCACAATGGTTTTCTAGAAGTATTTGGAATAAGGTACAGTCCAAAATTGCTTTTCACGGAAAAGACTCTAACAAGTACTCTTAAACACAGATTTCTGATAACTTTAAGGTCAATGAACTAAATTAAAATTTTCAGAACTGTAATAAAGAAACTGATGGGGCTGGGCGCAGTGGCTCAAGCCTGTAATCCAAACTGCCTGATGCCATGACCAGAGACATTCAAACTACAAACCAGAAGGAGAAGTTGACATTTAAATACTGTAGATGGCTTTCCCAAGACAAAAGGAATGAGACTCCACATCATAACAAAACCTTTATCCCTCTTAATGCTACCTTTCCACTTAGCAGGGTAACGCCGTGAAATTTCACCATCAGTGCCTTCTGCTGGTAGCTTAATTGAACCTAAACTAAGCAATCCTTGAGTGGTCATTGGTTAAATAAGAAAATGTCTGTGTCTGGCCGGGCGCGGTGGCTCAAGCCTGTAATCCCAGCACTTTGGGAGGCCGAGACGGGCGGATCACAAGGTCAGGAGATCGAGACCATCCTGGCTAACACGGTGAAACCCCATCTCTACTAAAAAATACAAAAAACTAGCTGGGCGAGGTGGCGGGCGCCTGTAGTCCCAGCTACTCGGGAGGCTGAGGCAAGAGAATGGCGTAAACCCGGGAGGCGGAGCTTGCAGTGAGCTGAGATCCGGCCACTGCACTCCAGCCTGGGCCACAGAGCGAGACTCCGTCTCAAAAAAAAAAAAAAAAGAAAATGTCTTGCGTCACTGCTGATACTACATGCTGTACCTAGGTAAGTTCCTCTAAGGAAAGTTGAGACCCTGATACACAAAATGAGAAGAGCAGGCCACACAACTGCACCAGGTTTCGCCTAATTTCCTAGGGCCATTCGATTTACTCAGTTCACGTTCTTCCCCACCATCTGCGTCAGCTGCTGCACCACCTGCAGTGAGAAGCCCCATCAGGCTCCAGGATCCTCCCGGGCTCTGCCACAATGAAGACACATGGCCATCACACCCAGGGACAGTGCGGCCCTCTCTCTGGACATCACACCCAGGGACAGTGCGGCCCTCTCTCTGGACATCACACCCAGGGACAGTGCGGCCCTCTCTCTGGACATCTGTCCTTCCTACTTTTTGGCAGAAAACGTTCCCTCCTCTCATTAAATATTGGCACCCAGTCTGATGGTAGCAGGTTTGGTTATTTTTATCTTTTTTTATTACTATTTTGAGACAAGGCTTGCTCTGTTTCCCAGGCTGGAGTGGAGTGGCAATTGTGGCTCACTGCAGCCTTGACCTCCTGGGCTCAAGTGATCCTCCTGCCTCAGACTCCAAAGTAGCTGGGACTACAATCACATGCCACCATGCCCAACCAATTTTTTTTTTTTGAGACGGAGTTTCACTCTATCGTCCAGGCTGGAGTGCAGTGTGCGATCTTGGCTCACTGCAACCTCTACCTCCTGGGTTCGAGTTATTCTCCTGCCTCAGCCTCCCAAGTAGCTGGGATTATAGGCAACCGCCATCATGCCTGGCTAATTTTTTTGTATTTTAGTAGAGACAAGGTTTCACCATGTTGGTCGGGCTAATCTCAAACTCCTGACTCAGGTGATCCGCCCACCTCAGCCTCCCAAAGTGCTGGGATTACAGGTGTAAGCCACCATGCCTGGCCAGTCTTCCCTGTTTTTAAACTCATGTTCTTTCTGTTCTAATTTTGGGAGATTTCCTCAATGTATAACCTTTCTACTTAACATTTTTCTTAATTTTGATATCACGTTTGATTTTTAAGGCCTCCCTCTTGTATTTTCTTCTTCTTTCTTTTTTTTTTGAAACAGAGTCTCACTCTATCGCACAGGCTGGAGTGCAGTGGTGCGATCTCGGCTCACTGCAAACTCAGCCTCCTGGGTTCACACCATTCTCCTGCCTCAGCCTCCTGAGTAGCTGGGACTACAGGCACTCACCACCGTGCCGGCTAATTTTCTGTATTTTTAGTAGAGACGGGGTTTCACGGTGTTAGCCAGGATGGTCTCCATCTCCCGACCTTGTGATCCGCCCACCTCAGCCTCCCAGTGTTGGGATTACAGGCGTGAGCCACCATGCTCGGCCGTGTTTTTTTTTTTTTTTTTTTTTTTTAATACAGGCTCTGGCTGTTGCCCAGTTGGTGTGCAATGGTGTGATCTCAGCTCACTGCAGCCTCCACCCCCCTTGGCTCCAGTGATCCTCTTGCCTCAGCCTCCCAGGTAGCTGTGATTACAGGCATGCGCTACCACATCCAACTCCTTTTCTATTCTCTTATTTTTATAGCATTGAATTTTATAGCATTCTATTTCTTTTTTTTTTTTTTTTTTTTTTGAGACGGAGTCTCGCTCTGTCGCCCAGGCTGGAGTGCAGTGGCCGGATCTCAGCTCACTGCAAGCTCCGCCTCCTGGGTTTACGCCATTCTCTCGCCTTAGCCTCCCGAGTAGCTGGGACTACAGGCGCCCGCCATCTTGCCCGGCTAATTTTTTGTATTTTTTTTAGTAGAGACAGGGTTTCACCGTGTTAGCCAGGATGGTCTCTATCTCCTGACCTCGTGATCCGCCCGTCTCGGCCTCCCAAAGTGCTGGGATTACAGGCTTGAGCCACCGCGCCCAGCCTATAGCATTCTATTTCACAAATTCTTCTGTTTTTTCTTCTAAGATTACTAATTTGGTTCTTCTCACATTCTCCTCTGGTGCCTGTATCCTCCCTCTCGCTCCTTGTTTGGTTCAGGCTGTTTTTCCCTTGGGTCTGGCAATCTTTGCTGGGGTCAACCCGCAGGCAGAGCAGCCTTCTGTGCCCGGTGGGACGTTCCAGTATTAATTCCACTGCAGGATGATGGGGTGGGGCAGGGCCACTTCTGCTGGGGTCCCAGAGACCAACGTGGTCCCACCCATGGGGAATTAACCTCCCTGCTGCCGGCCTCCAGCGAACCACAGGCTGAGGAGCTGAGCCTGGTGCCCCTGAGGCTAAAGAGCCCCCAGATCCACTGTCTCCTGCCTGCTGTGGGAGAGAATGGGAAAGTCGCCTGGCTGTGCTGGCTGATGCGAGGCAGTTCTGGGGGTCCCAGACAGTTCTGGAGGCTTAAGCCCCGGTGGGCAGCCCTGCCGTGCAGCAGCTCCCAAGGCCTCTCTGTCCACTGTTGGCGCAGCTTGGTTTTGTTTTTTTTTTTTGAGGCGGAGTCTCACTCTGTCTCCCAGGCTGGAGTGCAGTGGTGCCATCTCAGCTCGCTGCAACCTCTTCCTCTCCTCCTGGGTTCAAGTGATTCTCGTGCCTCAGCCTTCCCAGTAGCTCCCTCTGTCGCCCAGGGTGAAGTGCAATGCTAGGATCTCGGCCCACTGCAACCCCCGCCTTCTGGATTCAAGCAGTTCTGCCTCAGCCTCCCAAGTATTACAAGGGATTACAGGCGCCCACCACCACACCTGGGTAATTTTTGTATTTTTTAGCAGAGATGAGGTTTCACCACGTTGGCCAGGCTGGTCTTGAACTCCTGACCACAGGTGATCCACCCGCCTTGGCCTCTCAAAGTGCTGGGATAACAGGTGTGAGCCACCGCACCTGGCCTGGCTCCTGTCTTTGACAGCAAAACAGGACATTAGTTGTATAATCATTACTATGTGGGGCCACTTCGGAGTTTTCATTTGAATTTACAATTATTTTGACTGCAGAGAGATCTGAATGTCACTAGGATCACCTTTAAAAAAAACAAAGACACAGAATCACAACGTCTAGAATGTCCTGTGAAGTGGAAGTTTTATAAGCCAAACATTATGTTCTGTGGTCAAGGTTCTTCCTAACTTTGTGTATCTATGGCTTTAAGTGAAAAACAATTTTCAAAATTCAACGGAATAAAAAGTGTTTTCTGATTGACCATGAGGAAAAATAGGTGGATAAACATAGCTGGAGCATCATGACAACAAGAAAAAGATCAATTTTGACAAAGCTGTCAAGCTTGCAGATGTTAAAACTCAAAGCCAGAAACTGGACTACAATGTTATTGTTAATTAATATGAAAAACCAATAGGTTTGGCTCACACCTATAATCCTGGCACTTTGGGAGGCCGAGGCAGGTGGATCACCTGAGGTCAGGAGTTTGAGACCAGCCTGACCAACATGGTGAAACTCCATCTCTACTAAAAATACAAAATCACTGGGTGTGGTGGCAGGTGCCTGTAATCCCAGCTACTTGGGAGGTTGAGGCAGGAGAGTCGCTTGAACCCAGGAGGCGGAGGTTGCAGTGAGCTGAGATCTCACCATTGCACTCCAGCCTGGGCAACAAGAACGAAACTCCGTCTCAAACAAACAAACAAAAACAACAACAAAAAAACAATATGTTGGCCAGGCAGTGGCTCACACTTGTGACCCAGGACTTGGGGAGGCCAAGGCAGAAGGACTGCTTGAGCTCAGGAATTCAAGACCATCCTGGGCAACACAGTAAGACTCCATCTCTACTGCAAACTAAAAAAAAAAAAAAATTAGCTGGATGAGGTGGGAGGCCAGGAGTTTGAGACCAGCCTGGCCAACATGGCAAAAACTCATCTCTACTAAAAATACAAAAAATTAGCTACGCGTGATGACTCACACCTGTAGTCTCAGCTACTCAGGAGGCTGAAGCTGGAGAACTGCTTGAACCTGGGAGGCAGAGGTTGCAGAGAGCCAAGGTCATGCCACTACACTCCAGCCTGGGCAACAGAGCAAGACTCTGTCTCAAAAAAAAAAAAAAATTCCATTCCTTTTTTTTGGTAGGGACAGAATATCGCTCTGTCATCCAGACTAGAGTACAGTGGCACAGTAATAGCTCACAATAGCCTTGAACTCCTGGGCTCAAGCCATCCTCCGGCCTTAGCCTTCCAAGTAGTTGGGACTACAGGTGCATACCACTTCACCTGGTTAGAAAACATCCATTACAGCAGGGCGCGGTGGCTTACGCCTGTAATCCCAGCACTTTGGGAGGCCAAGGTGGGAGGATCACTTGAGGTCAGGCGTTTGAGACCAGTTCGAGATTAGCCGGGTGTGCTGGCATGTGCCTGTAATCCCAGCTACCTGGGAGGCTGAGGCAGGATAATCACTTAAACCAGGAAGGCAGAGGTTGCAGTGAGCCGAGATTGTGCCATTGCATCATGCCCAGCTTTTTTTATTTTTATTTTTTTGACACAGAGTTTGGCTTTTATTGTCTAGGCTGGAGTGCAATGGTGTAATCTCCACTCACCGCAATCTCCGCCTTCCAGGTTCAAGCGATTCTCCTGCCTCAGCCTCCCAAGTAGCTGGGATTACAGGTGTGCAACACCACGCCCAGCTAAGTTTTGTATTTTTAGTAGAGACAGGGTTTCTCCATGTTGGTCAGGCTGGTCTCGAACTCCCAACCTCAGGTGATCCGCCTGCCTCGGTCTCCCAAAGTGCTGGGATTACAGGCATGAACCACCAGACCTGGCCTAATTTGTGCATTTTTTGTAAAGACGGGGCTTTCGCCTATATTGCCCAGGCTGGTCTTGAATTCCTCAGCTCAAGTGATCTCCAGCCTCGGCCTCCGAAAGTGCTGGGATTACAGGCATGAATCTTTTATTACTTTCTTGTGTGTCCTTCCCAAGTTCACAGAAAACACAAGCGGACAGAAATCCATTCTTTCCCACGGTTGCTGGCACGGACTCTGCTGTGTGACAGCACAAGCTCACGTGCTCAAGGGTCTCCTGGCTGCAGCCAGCCCCGGGCCTGCCCTGGACAGGCAGGCTTCAGAATCCCCCCAAGGTTCTATGCCATTCAGTTGGAGGACAAGAGCTTCCCCACTGTCTCGCGTGGAGGCAAAGCTGCCTCCAGGTCCCACCCCTCCCCAGGCCTTTTTCCTTTTATCAAGGGTTGCCCTGGGGGAGGCCCCCTGCGGAGCTGATGAGGAGGGAGCCTCTGTGCCCTGTGCACTGGCCTGAGGGGGTGAGGCCAGAGTTAGGGCTGGCGCTGGTGCAGGGGACTCTAGCCCAGAGCTGCAGCTGCCTTCCTGGAAACACTCCTGTCAGGTGACTACAGAGTGAGAGTGAAACCAGCTTCCCTCAGAGGCTGCGGCACAAGGCTGACCTGCAAACGTCTGAAAAAAGAGGCAAGCTCTCGGTGTGAGCAAGTGGACTGCGGCTATTTGAGGTGCGCACTTCCCCTGGGGACATCACCAGGCACACAAGGGTGTCCCTTGTTCACGGTCTTGTAGGTGGCCCAGCTCGGACATTCTGCCTCCTGGCTCTGTCTGCAAGCTGGGCTCTGTCGTTGCAAGACCTGAGTAAAAGGACATGAGGTGTGAGCCTTCGAGGGCGCCAACCACGCCCAAGGGAAGCCAGGCAGCTGCTGGCATTCAGACGCATCCACAGAGCCCTGCTGGGTGCAGAGGGCAGACGCAGCCACTGGCTTTCAGAAGCATCCACAGAGCCCTGCTGGGCACAGAGGGCAGACGCCAGTGGCACGGTGGCCCCTTACCCCCCGTGCTCTGCAGGCCCAGTGGGCAGCTGTGGGGTCCTCCCTGGCCAGATCAGTGAATGCCTGGCGTCCACAGCAGCATCTGCTCTGGTCCATGGTCAGGCCGCCCCTCCAGGGACACTGGTACCCTCCAGTCAGGACACGGAGACCAGGATAACAGCTGTATGTGTCCATCTCCAGGTTCCAACCTCAGCCCTCAGCCAGTGGGAGGACGCTGGGGCCTCTCCTGAGACTGCCCGGGGCATCCCCTCCCCCTGCCCCTGCTGGAGGCCTGGGTGGCTGACTTTTGCTTTCTTTTCCGCAGGAAGGAGCCCATGTGGGAATCCCCTGAGCTGCGCCATGGCCAGAGTGAGTCACCCCTTTCCAGCCAGCAAATGAGGCGAGTCCCCAGGCCAAGGTGTCACAGCTTCCAAGCTGGTGGGCGGGGTGGGGAGGCACTTCCCAATCAGTGTACCTCCGCCTCTCAGTCAGACTGGTATCAACTTGCTATGCCTTGCAGGCCTGTCATCACAATCAATATTATTATTATTATTATTTTTGAGACAGAGTCTTGCTGTGTTGCGCAGGCTGGAGTGTAGTGGCGCACTCCTGGCTCACTGCAACCTCCGCCTCCCAGGTTCAAGCAATTCTCCTGCCTCAGCCTCCCAAGTAGCTGGGATTACAGGCGTGCCACCATGCCCAGATAGTTTTTGTATTTTAGTAGAGATAGGGTTTCAGCATGTTGGCCAGGTTGGTCTTGAACTCCTGACCTCAGGTGATCTGCCCTCCTCAGTCTCCCAAAGTGCTGGGATTACAAGTGTGAGCCACCACACCCAGCCAGTTTTTTTGTTTGTTTGTTTGTTTTAAGTGTGTATGCCAATCTTCTGGAAACAGAGCAATCTAAAATAAAGGCATTTTCATGAGGGCAGCACTGGGGCAAGTCCTCTGAGACTGGGCGGCACAGGGCAGTCATCCTGGTCACTGCCAGCTCTTGAGAGCTGTGGGCATTTGCCAAGCTTGGAAAACCTTTTCTGGACTTGGGGTGGGGCTGAGGTGGTCTCAGACTCAGCCCTTCAACACTCTCATCATCCAGGACCAGTGAGGTGTGTCACCCCAAGTTGGAGGCCACTGTCTGAAAGCTGTTAGAATGACTTTCCCATTACCCTGAAGGAAGTAGAGTGTCCTAAAACAGGTGAACCCCTCCCCAAAACAGGTGAACTCCTTCTTTTTTCTTTGAGATGGAGTCTTGCTCTGTCACCCAGGGTGGAGTGCAGTGCCGCGATCTTGGCTCCCTGCAACCTCTGCCTCCCGGGTTCAAGCGATTTTCCTGCCTCAGCCTCCTGAGTAGTTGGGATTACAGGTGCCCGCCACCACGCCCAGCTAATTTTTGTATTTTTAGTAGAGACGGGGTTTCACCATGTTGGCCAGGCTGGTCTTGAACCCTTGACCTCAGGTGATCCACCCGCCTCAGCCTCCCAAAGTGCTGGGATTACAAACATGAGCCACTGTGCCGGGCCTTTTCTGTATTTTTTTTTTTTTTTTTTTTGAGATGGAGTCTAGCTCTGTCACCCAGGCTGGAGTGCAATGGCACGATCTCAGCTCACTACAACCTCTGCCTCCCGGGTTCAAACGATTCTCTTGCCTCAGCCTCCTGAGTAGCTGGGATTATAGGCAAGCGCCACCACGCCCAGCTAATTTTTGTATTTTTAGTAGAGATGGGGTTTCACTGTGTTGGCCAGGCTGGTCTCGAACTCCTGACCTCTTAATCCGCCCGCCTCGCCCTCCCAAGTGCTAGGATTACAAGTGTGAGCCACCACGCCTGGCCCCTTTTTAAATTTTTTTTAGTAGAGACGGGAGTTTCACAATGTTCATGCTGGCCTTGAACCCCTGACCTCTGGTGATCCATCTGCCTCAGCCTCCCAAAGTGCTGGGATTACAAAAATGAGCCACTGTGCCGTGCCTTTTTTGTATTTTTTTTAGTAGAGACAGGGTTTCACCATGTTGGCCGGGCTGGTCTCAAACTCCTGACCTCAGGCGATCTGCTTGCCTTGGCCTCCCAAAGTGCTGGGATTAAGCGTGAGCCGCTGTGCCTGGCTGTTTTTTCTTTTTTAAAAGAGACAAGGTCGGCCAAGCGTGGCGGCTGAGGCCTGTAATCCTAGCACTTTGGGAGGCTGAGGCAGGCAGATTGCCTGAGCTCAGTTCAAGACCAGCCTGGGCACCACGGTGAAACCCTGTCTCTACTAAAACACAAAAAAAATTAGCCGTGGCAGTGTGCGCCTGTAGTCCCAGCTACTCTGGAGGCTTAGGCAGGAGAATTGCTTGAACCCGGGAGGAAGAGGTCGCAGTGAGCGAGACTGCGCCACTGCACTCCAGCCTGGGGACAGAGCAAGACACCATCTCAAAAAAAAAAAAAAAAAAAAAAGGCAGGGTCTCACTCTATCGCGCAGGCTGGAGTGCAGTGGTACAACCACAGCTCACTGCAACCTCCACCTCCTGGGCTTCTGTCATCTTCCTGTCTCAACCTTCCAAGTAGTTGGGACTACAGGTGTGCAGCACCACAACTAGCTAATTTTTTTTCCTTTTTTTGGTAGAGATGGGGTTCCGCCATGCTGCCCATGCTGGTTTCGAACTCATGGGCTCAAGCAGTCCTCCCGCCTCAGCCTCCCAAAGTGCTGGGATTATAGGCATGAGCCACCACGTGAACCCTTTTTCATTCTGAATTGGCTGCTGCAGTCTCAGGACAGCTTTGAGCCTCCCAGGTGCAGCCAGGAGGAGAAGCCTCCTCACATCTCAGAGCTCAGTTACTGCGCTGGAATGCAACTTCACTGAGCCTGCAGGTGAGGACTTGGAAGGTCTCCATGGCTGCTTGCAGCAAACTCAGGGGTGATGACGTTGATGGAATCCGATGGCCTCCTGAGTTCCATCTCAAGGCCTTGCAGTCCCAGGAATGTGGGTTTAGGGGAGGGGAATTCCAACTGCAAACCAAGTAACATGTATGAAATGTGGCATTGGCGCCTGGGGACACAGCATGGCCTGCGTAAATTACGTAACTTCAGAGCCTGCCCTGTTTTGCAGTGTATTCCATCTTTGAGCAGTCCCGTGGTCTCAGGGTCAGAATGCTTGGAGTAGACTTACCTCCGTGAACGTTTCCTTCTCTGCAAAGCGGGGAGAAAGGTCTCCATTTCACCAAAAGCTGACTGGAGAGGAGGTGGTGTGTCCGGTGGTAGCCCGTGCACCGCCACAGAGAACCTGCTGCAGCTCCCGTTCTCCTGAGCAGATGACCGTGCCGCCTCCCCCATGCAGGACACAGGACTCCTAGGGCAGCCCGTTTTGGCCGCCAAGGCCACTGTTTTCGTTTGAGTGTCTGGAGGTCATAGGTTGTGTTTTCACTTGAGGTCAGGAGTTCAAGACCCGCCTGGTCAACATGGTGAAACCTCGTCTCTACCAAAAATACAAAAATTAGCCAGGCTTGGTGGCGGGCGCCTGTAATCCCGGCTACTCTGGAGGCTGAGACAGGAGAATCGCTTGAACCTGGGAGGCGGAGGTTGCAGTGGGTCGAGAGCACTCCACTGCACTCCAGCCTGGGCGACAGAGCGAAACTCCGTCTCAAAAAAATAATAATACAGTGCACAACCCAGTGGATTAGCACACCGGCCATGCTGGGCGGCCGTCACCACTGTCTGGTTGCGGAGCATTACCTCAACCCAAAAGGAGACCCATATTCTTAATACCTTACTTAAGCGTGCAGGATTCTTTTGGTCCTGTTTTTCATAATGTAACCCAAATTGAGGCCCCGCTCTAAGCCCGGCACCGGGGTAGGCAGAGGGACCCGCAGGTGTCCGGCAGGTCGCGGCCACCCCGCCAGGGCCCCGCGTCCCGCGACGCGCGCCTCGTGGGAACCGGTGCCGCCGGGCCTGGGCTCCCGGCTCACCTCTCGGGTGTGCGGCAGGGGTCTCCGCACCGGGGCCACGGGAGGGGAAGCAAGGGCCTCACTGTCTCGCCGCACCTGGGAAAGGGACCCAATTGACTCGGACCCCATGGCGCAGCTCTACAACAGCTCCCAGTACCAGCGCCCGCACCAGCACTCCGGCGCGCTCTGCAAGAAGAAGCAGAGGGCGACTTAGGTACCCACAGCGTCTCAGCGCCGACCAATCGGCGCCCGCTGCGGCCCTGCGGGCTCGCTGGTTGGCTCCCGCATTAGTCCGTCAGGCGCGCTCCGAGCGGGGCGGACCTGGCCAATGGCGCTCGCTACAGCTTCCTGAGGGCTCGCTGGTTGGCTCCCGTGTCCGTCCGTCAGGCCCCCTCGGCGGAGCGGTGGTGTTGGGGGCATTGGGGGCGGTGGCTGGGCGGGCCCTTAGTTCCGGGCGCGCCGCGACCGTTGGGTGAGGCGAGTGCGGGGTCGGGGACGAGGTCGGGCACGGCGCGGGGTCGGTTGCGGGGTCGGGCGCAGGCGCGGGCACCTCTCAGGAAGACTCCCGGCCGGAGCCGGAGCGGGAGCGGGGGCGGGAGAGGCCGCGGGGCGGGGGCGGGGCCGGGGCCGGTCCAAGGGGATTTCTCTGAGCTGCTGGGCCGGAAACCAAGTCGGAGCGGGGCTGGCGCGGGAAAGTTCGGGAACGCGAGCGGCCGTCCTCGGAGCAGCGTCGGGGCACAGTCCCGGGTCTCGCCCGGGGTCGCGGCTCCGAGCCCCCACTGAGGCCCGTGGGCGGCCCACCCGGCCCTGCCCCGCCCCAGGTCCGCCGCTCCCCCGCGCCCTGTCGCCCCCTCCACGCTCAGGTGTGGGCCCCTCGTGTCCCCGAATCCCCGCACCCCCACCCGACTGCGTGCCCGGGCGGGTCAGGGGCGCCTTCGACCTCTGAGGCTGCTAGCGCCCCCAGCCGGGGGTCGGGGAAGACCGGTGAGGCTGGGGGCGGAGCCGACTCTGCTGCTTTCCTGCCGAGTGGCTGGGGAGACCCCGGCTGAGCCTGGGTGAAAAAGTCCCTCTGGCTGCTGGGAGGGAGGGTCGGGGCTAGCAAGGAGCCAGGGCCGGGCCCAGGGCCTGGGCCTGGGATTGGCAGGGGATGTTTGTGGAAGGTAGAGCGGAGAAAAAGGAGTTGGAATGTCTGCAAGAATCTGGCTTGAGCAGCTGAAGGCTGGTGCTTCCTAGGCCAAGATGAAGGAGTCACAGCGCCCATGGCCTCTCGGGAGGCGGCCAGATGTGCAGCCTGGGGTCAGGGGAAAGGTCAGGGCCAGAGCTGGGTATTTTGGAGTTGGCATTTTGAGGCCCTGAGGGCTGAGAGTTAGTGCAGAAGAGCAGCAGACGCACACTCGGTGTAGGGCAGACAGCAGGTAGGGTGTCTGGCAGCCAGTGAAGACGGGGCTCAGAGGAGGAGGGAGTCTTGTCTGGGTCAAGTCAAGGGAAACTAGGACTGAGAACGGACCCTGCTCACATGATCTTGAAGGGACGGAATTACTGCACTGTAACTCAATCTCTCTCCGTGTTAACAGCTCTAGTTTTTAATACGAGAAACTAAATGTATTAATGTGTGAACACTTGTAAGATTCAAGAGCTCCTCTCCTGCAACGCTTGCTCTGATACTTTCGTATAAACAATTGTTAAGAGTTTAGGCTGTTACCGAGTTTCTATTTGGTATTATGTTGAGCCTGAAAAAGATGGGGTTACATATAAAATTGTAATTTTATTTATTTATTTATTGAGACAGTTTTGGTCTTGTTGCCCAGGCTGGAGTGCAGAGGTGCGATCTCGGCTCACTGCAGCCTCCGCTTTGTGGATTCAAGTGATTCTCCTGCCTCAGCCTCCCGAGTAGGTGGGATTACAGGTGCCCGCCACCACGCCCAGCTAATTTTTGTATTTTTGGTAGAGATGAGGTTTCATCATGTTGGCCAGGCTGGTTTCAAACTCTTGACCTGAGGTGATCCACCCTCCTTGGCCTCCCAAAGTGCAGGGATTACAGGCATGAGCCACCGCACCTGGCCATGAAATTATCATTTTAAAGTGAACTTCGAGTATTTGGAGGGCCTCATATTCATGGCTGCATGCAGATCAGTGTTCCAGATCAATGTTCAGATGGGCTTTTATGGAAGTGGGTTAGAATCGGTTGCCACCCAGTGAACTCTTACGTGAAGTTCAGTATTGTATGAAGCAGTCGTGCACTGTTGGTGGAAACATGAATCGAGGAAGTTTGAATCTCCAGCATTTGGGGCATCTTGGAGTCATTGCCTGTGAGAAGGGTAAGATCTGGGTTGAACGTAAGCGTTTGCAGCGACGAGGTGACACCTGCAGCGGCCAGGTTGCACCCATATCGGATTTGGTGTCATGGTTTGGGCGGCGTTTGACTTGTGTAATAATACAGCTTGTCCTTTTGAGAGTCACCGATGCCACCAAACCATGTTCATACACCAGAGTCAGGATGTCAGGTGTCAGCTGCCTGATGACTCCAGCTTAGTGAAGGCCTCTGTGATTTCTTGTGGGGGTGTCCCGTTGTGAAGGGAACACACAGCTCAGCCCCATTAGCAACAAGGGTGCCAGATGCCCCCCACTCTCCTGTGGAGGGGAGTCTTGCTCTGTCCCCACACTGGAGTGCAGTGGCGCGATCTTGGCTCACTGCAGCCTTTGCCTCCTGGGTTCATGCTCTTCTCCTGCCTCAGCCTCCCGAGTAGCTGGAACTATAGGTGCCCGCCACCACGCCCAGCTAATGTTTTGTTTTTTTAGTGGAGACGGGGTTTCACGGTGTTAGGATGGTCTTGATCTCCTGACCTCGTGATCTGCCCACCTCGGCCTCCCAAAGTGCTGTGATTACAGACGTGAGCCACCGCAGAGGGGCTTTATATTAAAACTTGTTTCTTTTTCTTTTTTTTGTTTGATTTTTTTGTTTGAGATGGAGTCTCGCTCTGTCACCTGGTGTGAGCCACTGTGCCCGGCCTTTTTTTTTCTTTTTTGAGACAGAGTTTCGCTCCTGTTGCCCAGGCTGGAGTGCAGTGACGTGATCTCTGGCTCACTGCAACCTCTGCCTCCGAGGTTCAAACAATTCTCCTGCCTCAGCCTCCCGAGTAGGTGGAATTATAGGCACCCACCATGCCCGGCTAATTTTTGTGTTTTTAGTAGAGACAGGGTTTCTCCACTTTAGTCAGGCTGATCTCGAACTCCTGACCTCAGGTGATCCACCCTCCTCTGCACTCCCAAAGTGCTGGGATTACAGGTATGAGCCACCACGCCTGACCTTAAAACCTGTTCTTGACATTTCTTTGTCATTTTAACTTTTTTGTTATTTTATTTTTATACCTGAGGTCTTGTTATGTTTCCCAGGCTGGTCTCGAACTCCTGGCCTCAAGTGATCTCCAACCTTAGCCTCCTAAGTAGCTGGGATTACAGGTGCAAGCTACCATGTCAGTCGGTCCCTGCATGTGTGAGAGCCCGCCCCCCCCACACTTGTTCAGTTGGTCACCGCCTATGTGAGAGTCCCCCCTGCACGCTCGTTCAGTCAGTCACCACGTGTGTGAGAGTCCTCCCTGCACACTCGTTCAGTCAGTTGCCTCGTGTGTGTCCCCCCCCGCACACTCGTTCAGTCAGTCACTGTGTGTGTGGCCCCCCCACACACTCATTCAGTCGGTCACCGCGTGTGTGAGTCCTCCCTGCACACTTGTTCAGTCATCGCCACTTGTGTGTCCCCCCCCACGCTCGTTCAGTCGGTCACCACGTGTGTGAGTCCCCCTGCACGCTCGTTCAGTCAGTCACCGCGTGGGTGAGAGTCCCCACTGCATGCTCATTCAGTTGGTCACCGCGTGTGTCCCCCCCGCACGCTCGTTCAGTCGGTCACCGCGTGTGGCCCCCCCCCGCATGCTCGTTCAGTCGCCACGTTTGTGAGTGTCCCCACCGCATGCTCGTTCAGTCGGTCACCACGTGTGTACTCCCCGCATGCTCGTTCAGTCGGTCACTGCGTGTGAGTCCTCCCCGCATGCTCGTTCAGTCAGTCACTGCGTGTGTGTCCCCCCCGCATGCTCGTTCAGTTGGTCACTGCGTGAGAATCCTCCTTGCACACTTGTTCAGTCGGTTGCCGCCGCGTGTGTCCCCCCCGCACGCTCGTTAAGTCGGTCACCGCGTGTGCGAGTCCCCCCGCACACTTGTTCAGTCAGTCACTGCGTGTGTGGCCCCCCCCGCACACTTGTTCAGTCAGTTGCTGCGTGTGTGAGTCCCTCCCGCACGCTCCTTCAGTCGGTCACCGCGTGTGTGAGAGTCCTCCCCACACGCTCGTTCAGTTGGTCACCGCGTGTCTGTGTCCCCCCCCCCGGCACACTCGTCCCGCACACTCATTCAGTGGGTCACCGCAGGGGTGGCACTTTGGTTTTTAGCCGACTTACATGATAAAATTGGGAGTTTTAAAGTAAAACTGATTTGAAAGCTTGAAAAAACCAGCAGCACATTGTTTCCAGATGGAATCACTCCTGTCTGACCCCTCACATCTCTTATGACACGTACAGAAAGCAAGAGCAGCCCAGGCTGTCTGGCTACGCACCAGGTCTCAGTCTGTGTGTCTGGTTTAGGTGACCGTGGTGTTCAGTTCAGTCCCTCCTGGTGTAGGCCACTGAGAGCTCCGAGTCTAAGCCGGAGGAGATTCTGGGACGTGCTAGGCACAGCGGAAGTTGGGTTCCAACGTGTGAGCAAATTGGGGCACTGTCAGAGTGCTAAAATCTTGGTGTAGCACTTTTGAGCCTTCGTGGTGCTTTTCATTAGTTCTTAAAATATATTTATGAATGAGATTCAAATAAAATGTTTAAGGAATCGCTAAGCACAAAGAACCCCAGAGTGCAGTGCGGGCATCAGTGGGACCTCAGGGACCCTCGACCAGGATGCCTGCCGTGGCCTGGCTGTCTGGGGTTGTGTTTTCATTTGGAAACAGGAATAATGACCCCTGACCTTCCAGCTGTGTCAGGACGTCATGATGGCCACGTGAGGCTGTATGTGTGAGGAGCGTCTGCCGGGGATGGAGGCCATGCTCGGTGTTGTGAATCTCAACTCACTGCAACCTCCTCCTCCCAGGCTCAGGTGATCCTTCCACCTTGGCCTCCTGAGTAGCTGTGACCACACATGCATGCCATCACACCTGGCTCATTTTTTGTATTTTTAGATTTGTTTTTTTTTTTTTTTTTTTTTTTTTTTGAGACAGACTCTGGCTCAGACTGGAGTGCAGTGGCACGATCTCAGCTCACTGCAACCTCTGCCTCTCAAGTTCAAGCGATTCTTCTGCCTCAGCCTCTGGAGTAACTGGGATTACAGGCTTGCACCACCATGCCTGGCTAATTTTTTGTATTTTTAGTGGAGACAGGATCTCACTGTGTTAGCCAGCCTGGTCCTGAACTCCTGACCTCAGGTGATCCACCCACCTCCGCATTCCCAAAGTGCTGTGATTACAAGTATGAGCCACCGTGCCCAGCCATTTTTTTGTGTTTTTGGTAGAGACAGGGTTTCATCATGTTCCCCAGGCTGGTCTTAAACTTCTGAGCTTAAGCTGTCTGCCTGCCTCCACCTCCCAAAGTGCTGGGATTACAGGTGTGAGCCACCTCGCCTGGCCCATTTTTGTGGTTCTTTTGTGTCTGACAGGCATGCCTAAGGCAGGGAGGGCACACCTCTGTCTCTCCACCTTCAGGAGCACATTTGGGAGGAATGTAGATGTGAAAAGAAAAAAACGTCTGAAAGATGGGCCAGGACACTCTTCAGTGACATTGTGAAAAAAGAGAAGGCTCACCCTGAATCTTTTTTTTCTGAGATGGAGTCTCGCTCTGTTGCCCAGGCTGGAGTGCAGTGGCAGCGCGATCTCAGCTCACTGCAAGCTCCACCTTCCGGGTTCACGCCATTCTCCTGCCTAAGCCTCCTGAGTATCTGGGACTACAGGCGCCCACCGGCACACCCAGCTAATTTTTTGTATTTTTAGTAGAGACAGGGTTTCACCGTGGTCTTGATCTCCTGACCTCGTGATCCACCCACCTCGGCCTCCCAAAGTGTTGGGATTATAGGCGTGACCACCGCGCCCGGCCCACTGAATCTGTCTACCCTAGCAAAATGATCCTTTATTTTACCTTCTTGCCCCATTCTACACTAACATGACTGCACTCATAGAGTTCTTCACATTTTATATCCTATTTAACATCTTATAACAAGTATAAAATAGGATTTTGTCCTAAAGAATGTGGCTTAAAGCCGGGCGTGGAGGCTCATACCTGTAATCTCAGCACTTTGGGAGGCTGAAGCCGGTGGATCACCTGAGGTCAGGAGACCGAGATCATCCTGGCTAACACGGTGAAACCCAGTCTCTATTAAAAAATACAAAAAATTAGCTGGATGTAGTGGCAGGTGCCTGTAGTCCCAGCTACTCAGGAGGCTGAGGCAGGAGAATGGCATGAACCTGGGAGGCGGAGGTTGCAGTGAGCCAAGATCGTGCCACTGCACTCCAGCCTGGGCGACAGAGCGAGACTCTGTCTGAAAAAAAGAAAAAAAAAATGTGGCTTAAAAACTAATGATATTTAAAAATAGAAAATTTCTTTGTCCAAAGTGGGTTAGAAGCCACTTTTAAAACCATTAAACCTTTTTAAACCATTAGTGGCTCAACTGGGCACAGTGGCTCATGCCTGTAATCTCAGCACTTTGGGAGGCTAAGGTGGGCGGATTGTCTGAGGTCAGGAGTTTGAGACCAGCCTGGCCAACATGGTGAAACCCTGTCTCCTAAAATACAAAAATTAGCCAGGTGTGGTGACAGGTGTCTGTAGTCCCAGCTACTCAGGAGGCTGAGGCAGGAGAGTTGCTTGAACCTGGGAGGCGGCAGTTGTACCTTAAATCACTCCATTGCACTCCAGCCTGAGCAACAGAGCGAGACTCTGTCTCAGAAAAAAACAGAAATAAATCAATAAACCATTAGTGGCTCATGAAATCAATGTAATAGCTTCTGATCAGAACAGAAGAAAGAAAATAGAACACTCAGAATGCCTCTCGTGAAGACTAAGTATAGTTCTGTGAACCTTTGGTTTTAGTGATGTATGTGTATGTAGCACGTCTCCACGTGTCATGATAAACGCCTGCTGAGGGTGCAGTCCTGGTGAGCAGGCTCCCACCTCAGTTTGCCACGGCTGGTGTGCATCTGTGAGCTCCGGAACATCCGCGTAAGCTCTGCTGCCCCCAGGAGCAGGTGCACCTACCTTCGAGAAAGAGGGAGAAACAGGTGTGGCCTCCCCACCGAGGGACCTTGAGTACTGGGCAGGCAGAGCCCCAGCATCCCCTCTGTTGGGTGGTTGGAGGAGTAAGTTTAGGTTATAAGCATGTTTTCTGAACTCCGAAGTACCACATGAATGCAAGGTCTCACTAAATTACAGATTCAGAAGCAGGGATTGAAAGCACACCACTGCTGGCTTTGCGGGGCAGAGAGGTGACTGACAGTCAGTCCTGTCACAGTTTCTCAAGAGTCAGCCCTATTCAGGCCAGTGAGCGCAGCTCAGGGATGAGGTCGCTGCCTGTGCGTTCCCCTCTCCCGTACATGGCGTCAGTTTTGGCAGTCCACGTGTCTCTCCTGTGGAGGATGCTCAGAGGGGCTGGCCCCATGGGTCTGCAGGGTTGGCGCACCATCGGGGGAAGACACTTGGAACGTGCTTCTGTTGGTGAGCTAGGTCAGGGAAGCTTTGGGGAATGTTTGCAGAAGGAGCTGAGGGTGGTCGTCTTGGGGCCTAAGTTTTTCTGAGTTAAAAAGCACCTCCTATTCGGGATCCGTGTGGTAGTGACCCTTTTTCTTCTTTATTACTGTTTTTTTTCTTTTTTTTTTTTTTTTGAGAGCGAGTCTCGCTGCAGTGGCCAGGTTGGAGTGCGCTGGTGTGATATCGGCTCACTGCAACCTCTCCTTCCCGGGTTCAAGTGATTCTCCTGCCTCAGTCTCCTGAATAGCTGGAATTACAAGCGTGCGCCCACCACGTCTGGCTAATTTTTGTATTTTCAGTAGAGACGGGATTTCACCCTGTTGGTCAGGCTAGTCTCGAACTCCTGACCTTGTGATCCGCCCGCCTTGGCTTCCCAAAGTGCTGGGATTATAGGTGTGAGCCACCATGCCTGGCCAATTTTTTTTTTTTTTTTCCTATGGAGTCTTGCTGCATCACCCAGGTTGGAGTGAAGTGGTGTGATCTCAGCTCACTGCAACCTCTGCTTCCCGGGTTCAAGCAATTCTTCTGCTTCAGCCTCCAGAGTAGCTGGGATTACAGGCACACACCACGATGCCCGGCTAATTTTTGTATTTTTAGTAGAGACGGGGTTTCACCATGTTGGCCAGGATGGTCTTGATCTCTTGACCTCATGATCCACCTGCTTTGGCCTCCCAAAGTGCTGGGATTACAGGCATGAGCCACCGTGCCCGGCCGGTTGTGGCCCTTTTTCAGGGGTTTACAGGTAAACTGTCCTTCCACTTTTTGAGATCTGGGGACATTACATGGGAGTTGGAGGCAAGTCTCAGAAGGCTGCTGGGCCTTGTCCTGGGCGCAGGCTTCTTAGGCCCACCTCAGGGTTACCAAGGGGCAGGTGTGCAGATGCATAGGGACCAGCACTGGGGGCTCTTCCAGACAGGGCAAAGGCGTTAAGGGAACAGAGGAGAGCAGGGGATTGGGGGCATCATGAGGATGGTGGGGGACAAGGCCAGATGGGCCTAAACCCAGTGGCTGGGTTTCCTTCTGAGTGTGCAGGATGTTCCTGGGGAGCCCTCAGTGACGGGTGCCCTATTGGTATGGGTGTGAAGGAGGAGCAGAGAGCAGGGTCAGGGCCAGAGAAGGGGCTAGTGCTGGCAGCGTGCAGGCAGAGCCAGTGGGATTGGCCTGTGATTGGACAAGGAATGGGCTCAGAAAGCATCCTGGATAGCTGGGCATGGAGGTGCGCTCACCTGTAGTCCCAGCCACTCAGGAAACTGACAGGAGGATCACTTGAGCCCAGGGCTTCCAACCTGTAGTGTGCAGTGATCACGCCTGTGAATAGTCAGTGTACTCCAGCTAGGGCAACAGTGAGAACCCTGTTTCTCAAGAAAAATGAAAGCTCCTGGGT
>NW_022142936.1:0-1253 GCF_007565055.1 Rhinopithecus roxellana | reverse complement strand
ATCACAGGACAGAAAACTGGAGAGAAGAAAGCAGTACAGGAAACAAATCCTGGAGATGTGCAGAGATTCCCTCTTGGGTATTTAGTGGAGTAATGAAAAGTGCTTGTGTGCTAGGAAACTTCCTAAGAACAGTGGAAAATAAAATGTAAAAGAAACAGTTAAAGAAAATCAGCAGAAACTATGCCTGGGGTTCACACAATGACTGGAAGAGGGTCCATTCCCATGCGCCAGGCCCAAATACCTCATACTTCACATGACAATGAATATTCAGAAGGGTCTTGCCTCAGGAGTGAGGAATTACCCCAAACCTAAAGGCAAGAATGGAAAGATTATGAGTAAATCTCTGTACTCCAAATAAAACTCAAGACAGTAAGTGGAGGCAGGGAAGGTTTTTTTTTTTTAAAAAACAGACCATATTTGTGGAGATGCAAATTGCATTGTCAGAAGTAAAAACTATAGTGGATGGAAATAAACACAAATTAGAGATGACAAAGGAAAATATTCCTAAATTTGACACAATAAACTGTGAGAAACTTTCAAGCAGTTAATCGACAACTCCCTAAATAAAAAAAGAAGAGATAGAAAAAAAATTAAAGGATAAAATGGCCGAAAATATTCTAACCTTAGTACAAACCATAATTCCACAGATTCAGGAAGGAAGTGTCTGGGACAGAAAAAACTGAAAATGTATCATTGTCATTTTTATACCATCTATGATGTATAGTATTACTGAAGGTGGAGTGTGATAAGTTAAAATGATATACTAAAAATCCTAAACATTAATATAGCAAAACAGTTATCCCTAATAAACCCAAAAATATATGCAAAATTGAATCATAAAAAAATAGTTGACTAATCTAAAAGAAAGCACAAAAAGAAGGGGAACAAAGAACAGCTGGAACTAATAGCAACCAAACAGCTACTAGACAAATATAACTATTATCAATGACATTATAAATGACACTTGTCTAAGAACCTCAACTCAAATGCAGACTGTCAGGCTCAGTAAGAAAGCA
Organism: Rhinopithecus roxellana; assembly: GCF_007565055.1. NCBI lineage: Eukaryota > Metazoa > Chordata > Mammalia > Primates > Cercopithecidae > Rhinopithecus > Rhinopithecus roxellana. The sequence goes on along the minus strand of NW_022142936.1, from coordinate 237 downwards.
AGACCCAACTACAGGCTGCCTATAAGAAATGCACTTTAAATGTAAAGACAGAAATGGTTACAAGGATGGAAAAAGATACATGCTAACAGTTGCCAAGGGCAGCTGAGCAGGAGTGGGCTGTGTCAATACCAAAGTAGATTTCATAGCAAAAAACAAACAAACAAACAAACAAAACCAGCAATAAATAACAAAAGGTCATGTCACAATAGTAAAAGGTTCAGTTAATCAACAAAACAT
>NW_022142935.1:0-523 GCF_007565055.1 Rhinopithecus roxellana | reverse complement strand
GAAACTTTTGGTGATGTGTGAATTCATCTCACAGAGTTACACTTATGTTTCGTGGAGCAGTCCATTAACACTGTCTTTGAGGAATCTGAGAACGGCTTCTTTGGATCGCATTGAGGCCTACGCTGATAAAGGAAATTTCATCCGTTCAATACGTGAAAGAAGCTTTCTGAGAAACTTCTTTCTCCTCTGTGAGTTCATCTCACAGATTTTTAACTTAGACTTCAGGAAGCAGTTTGCTAACACTCTTTTCGTGGAATCTGTAAAGTGATATTTGGGACCCCATAGGGGCCCATGTTGAAAAAGGAAATATCTTCACATAATAACTAGAGAGAGGCTTTCTGAGAGATTCCTTTCTGATGTGCGTCTTCATCATACTGAGTTTCACCCTTCCCTTCCTGGAACAGTTTGCTAACGATGTTGTCCTTATTCTGCAAAGGTATATGTGGATCTCATTGAGGGCTATGGTGAAAAAGTAAATATCCTCACATAATAACTAAAGAGAAGCTTTCTGAGAAACTGCATT